>NW_027174697.1:0-127684 GCF_000390325.3 Nicotiana tomentosiformis
CAGCCGCTGCTTGAGCAGCAGAGGTAGCATCCTTAAATTTCATGTTCCAATTCTACCTGCCAACAGAAATATTACCATTACCATCTCAAGGAAATGATTGCCCATATTCCAACCTTTCATCCTTGAAAACTAAGTGGCATGAACCACCATTATCAACACAATATTGCCTGGAAAGTTCAACAACACCTCTGGTAGCTAGGCTTGCATGTTCTACAAACTCAGTCGCTACTTGAGCAGCAGAGGTAGCATCCTTAAATTTCATGTTCCAATTCTGCCTGCCAATAGAAAAATTACCATTACCATCTCCAGGAAATGATTGCCCATGTTCCAACCTTTCATCCATGAAACCTAAGTGGCATGAACCACCATCATTAACACAATATTGCCTTGAAAGTTCTACAACAACTCTGCCCGCTAGGCTTGGATGTTTTACAAACTCAGTCGCTGATTGAGCAGCAGAGGTAGCATCCTTAAATTTCATGTTCCAATTCTGCCTGCCAATAGAAAATTTACCATCTCGAGGAAATGATTGCCCATGTTCTAACCTTTTATCCTTGAAACCTAAGTGGCATGAACCACCATTATCAACACAATATTGCCTTGAAAGTTCTGTAATAGCTATGGTAGCTAGGCTTGCATGTTCTGCAAACTCAGTCACTAATTGAGCAGCAGAGGTAGCATCCTTAAATTTCATGTTCCAATTCTACCTGCCAACAGAAAAATTACCATTACCTTCTAAAGGAAATGATTACCCATGTTCCAACCTTTCATCCTTGAAAACTATGTGGCATGAACCACCATCATCAACACAGTATTACCTTGAAAGTTCTACAACAGCTCTGGCAGCTAGGCCTGCATGTTCTGTAAACGCAGCCGCTGCTTGAGCAGCAGAGGTAGCATAGTTAAATTTCATGTTCTAATTCTACCTGCCAACAGAACAATTACCATTACCATCTCCAAGAAATGATTGCCCATGTTCCAACCTTTCATCCTTGAAACCTAAGTGGCATGAACCACCATCATCAACACAATATTGCCTTGAAAGTTCTACAACAGCTCTGGGAGCTAGGCTTGCATGTTCTGCAAACTCAATCGCTACTTGAGCAGCAGAGGTAGCATCGTTAAATTTCATGTTCCAATTCTGCCTGCCAATAGAAAAATTACCATTACCATCTCCAGTAAATGATTGCCCATGTTCCAACCTTTCATCCTTGAAACCTAAGTGACATGAACCACCATCATCAACACAATATTGCCTTGAAAGTTCCACAACAGCTCTGGCAGCTAAGCTTGCATGTTCTGCAAACTCAACCGCTGCTTGAGCAGCATAGGTAGCATCCTTAAATTTCATTACCATCTCAAGGAAATGATTGCCCATGTTCCAACCTTTCATCCTTGAAAACTAAGTGGCATAAACCACCATCATCAACATAATATTGCCTTGAAAGTTCTACAACAGCTCTGGGAGCTAGGCTTGCATGTTCTGCAAACTCAATCGCTACTTGAGCAGCAGAGGTAGCATCGTTAAATTTCATGTTCCAATTCTGCCTGCCAATAGAAAAATTACCATTACCATCTCCAGTAAATGATTGCCCATGTTCCAACCTTTCATCCTTGAAACCTATGTGGCATGACCCACCATCATCAACACAGTATTGCCTTGAAAGTTCTACAACAGCTCTAGCAGCTAGGCTTGCATGTACTGCAAACTCAGTCGCTACTTGAGCAGCAGAGGTAGCATCCTTAAATTTCATGTTCCGATTCTGCCTGCCAATAGAAAAATTAGCATTACCATCTCCAGGAAATGATTGCCCATGTTCCAACCTTTCATCCTTGAAACCTAAGTGACATGAACCACCATCATCAACACAATATTGCCTTGAAAGTTTCACAACCGCTCTAGCAGCTAAGCTTGCATGTTCTGCAAACTCAACCGCTGCTTGAGCAGCATAGGTAGCATCCTTAAATTTCATTACCATCTCTAGGAAATGATTGCCCATGTTCCAACCTTTCATCCTTGAAAACTAAGTGGCATAAACCACCATCATCAACATAATATTGCCTTGAAAGTTCTACAACAGCTCTGGGAGCTAGGCTTGCATGTTCTGCAAACTCAATCGCTACTTGAGCAGCAGAGGTAGCATCGTTAAATTTCATGTTCCAATTCTGCCTGCCAATAGAAATATTACCATTACCATCTCCAGTAAATGATTGCCCATGTTCCAACCTTTCATCCTTGAAACCTATGTGGCATGACCCACCATCATCAACACAGTATTGCCTTGAAAGTTCAACAACAGCTCTAGCAGCTAGGCTTGCATGTACTGCAAACTCAGTCGCTACTTGAGCAGCAGAGGTAGCATCCTTAAATTTCATGTTCCGATTCTGCCTGCCAATAGAAAAATTAGCATTACCATCTCCAGGAAATGATTGCCCATGTTCCAACCTTTCATCCTTGAAACCTAAGTGACATGAACCACCATCATCAACACAATATTGCCTTGAAAGTTCCACAACAGCTCTGGCAGCTAAGCTTGCATGTTCTGCAAACTCAACCGCTGCTTGAGCAGCATAGGTAGCATCCTTAAATTTCATTACCATCTCTAGGAAATGATTGCCCATGTTCCAACCTTTCATCCTTGAAAACTATGTGGCATGAACCACCATCATCAACACAGTATTACCTTGAAAGTTCTACAACAGCTCTGGCAGCTAGGCCTGCATGTTCTGTAAACGCAGCCGCTGCTTGAGCAGCAGAGGTAGCATCGTTAAATTTCATGTTCCAATTCTGCCTGCCAATAGAAAAATTACCATTACCATCTCCAGTAAATGATTGCCTATGTTCCAACCTTTCATCCTTGAAACCTAAGTGACATGAACCACCATCATCAACACAATATTGCCTTGAAAGTTCCACAATAGCACTGGCAGCTAGGCTTGCATGTTCTGCAAAATTAGCCGCTGATTGAGCAGCAGAGGTAGCATCCTTAAATTTCATGTTCCAATTCTGCCTGCCAACAGAAATATTACCATTACTATCTCAAGGAAATGATTGCCCATATTCCAACCTTTCATCCTTGAAAACTAAGTGGCATGAACCACCATTATCAACACAATATTGCCTTGAAAGTTCTACAACACCTCTGGTAGCTAGGCTTGCATGTTCTACAAACTCAGTCGCTACTTGAGCAGCAGAGGTAGCATCCTTAAATTTCATGTTCCAATTCTGCCTGCCAATAGAAAAATTACCATTACCATCTCAAGGAAATGATTGCCCAAGTTCCAACCTTTCATCCTTGAAACCTAAGTGGCATGAACCACCATCATTAACACAATATTGCCTTGAAAGTTCTACAACAGCTCTGCCCGCTAGGCTTGGATGTTTTACAAACTCAGCCGCTGATTGAGCAGCAGAGGTAGCATCCTTAAATTTCATGTTCCAATTCTGCCTGCCAATAGAAAATTTACCATCTCGAGGAAATGATTGCCCATGTTCTAACCTTTTATCCTTGAAATCTAAGTGGCATGAACCACCATTATCAACACAATATTGCCTTGAAAGTTCTGTAATAGCTATGGTAGCTAGGCTTGCATGTTCTGCAAACTCAGTCGCTAATTGAGCAGCAGAGGTAGCATCCTTAAATTTCATGTTCCAATTCTACCTGCCAACAGAAAAATTACCATTACCTTCTAAAGGAAATGATTACCCATGCTCCAACCTTTCATCCTTGAAAACTATGTGGCATGAACCACCATCATCAACACAGTTTTACCTTGAAAGTTCTACAACAGCTCTGGCAGCTAGGCCTGCATGTTCTGTAAACGCAGCCGCTGCTTGAGCAGCAGAGGTTGCATCCTTAAATTTCATGTTCCAATTCTACCTGCCAACAGAAAAATTACCATTACCATCTCCAAGAAATGATTGCCCATGTTCCAACCTTTCATCCTTGAAACCTTAGTGGCGTGAACCACCATCATCAACACAATATTGCCTTGAAAGTTCTACAACAGCTCTGGGAGCTAGGCTTGCATGTTCTGCAAACTCAATCGCTACTTGAGCAGCAGAGGTAGCATCGTTAAATTTCAGGTTCCAATTCTGCCTGCCAATAGAAAAATTACCATTACCATCTCCAGGAAATGATTGCCCATGTTCCAACCTTTCATCCTTGAAACCTAAGTGGCATGAACCACCATCATCAACACAATATTGCCTTGAAAGTTCTACAACAGCTCTGGCAGCTAGGCTTGCATGTTCTGCAAACTCAGCCGCTGCTTGAGCAGCAGAGGTAGCATCCTTAAATTTCATGTTCCAATTCTGCCTGCCAATAGAAAAATTACCATTACCATCTCCAGGAAATGATTGCCCATGTTCCAACCTTTCATCCTTGAAACCTAAGTGGCATGAACCACCATCATCAACACAATATTGCCTTGAAAGTTCTACAACAGCTCTGGCAGCTAGGCTTGCATGTTCTGCAAACTCAGCCGCTGCTTGAGCAGCAGAGGTAGCATCCTTAAATTTCATGTTCCAATTCTGCCTGCCAACAGAAAAATTACCATTACCATCTCCAGGAAATGATTGCCCATGTTCCAACCTTTCATCCTTGAAACCTAAGTGGCATGAACCACCATCATCAACACAATATTGCCTTGAAAGTTCTACAACAGCTCTGGCAGCTAGGCTTGCATGTTCTGCAAACTCAGCCGCTGCTTGAGCAGCAGAGGTAGCATCCTTAAATTTCATGTTCCAATTCTGCCTGCCAACAGAAAAATTACCATTACCATCTCAAGGAAATGATTGCCCATGTTCCAACCTTTCATCCTTGAAACCTAAGTGGCATGAACCACCATCATCAACACAATATTGCCTTGAAAGTTCTACAACAGCTCTAGCAGCTAGGCTTGCATGTTCTGCAAACTCAGCCGCTGCTTGAGCAGCAGAGGTAGCATCCTTAAATTTCATGTTCCAATTCTACCTGCCAAAGAAAAATTACCATTACCATCTCCAGGAAATGATTGCCCATGTTCCAACCTTTCATCCTTGAAACCTAAGTGGCATGAACCACCATCATCAACACAATATTGCCTTGAAAGTTCTACAACAGCTCTAGCAGCTAGGCCTGCATGTTCTGCAAACTCAGTCGCTACTTGAGCAGCAGAGGTAGCATCCTTAAATTTCATGTTCCAATTCTGCCTGCCAACAGAAAAATTACCATTACCATCTCCAGGAAATGATTGCCCATGTTCCAACCTTTCATCCTTGAAACCTAAGTGGCATGAACCACCATCATCAACACAATATTGCCTTGAAAGTTCTACAACAGCTCTGGCAGCTAGGCTTGCATGTTCTGCAAACTCAGCCGCTGCTTGAGCAGCAGAGGTAGCATCCTTAAATTTCATGTTCCAATTCTGCCTGCCAACAGAAAAATTACCATTACCATCTCAAGGAAATGATTGCCCATGTTCCAACCTTTCATCCTTGAAACCTAAGTGGCATGAACCACCATCATCAACACAATATTGCCTTGAAAGTTCTACAACAGCTCTGGCAGCTAGGCTTGCATGTTCTGCAAACTCAGCCGCTGCTTGAGCAGCAGAGGTAGCATCCTTAAATTTCATGTTCCAATTCTACCTGCCAACAGAAGAATTACCATTACCATCTCCAGGAAATGATTGCCCATGTTCCAACCTTTCATCCTTGAAACCTAAGTGGCATGAACCACCATCATCAACACAATATTGCCTTGAAAGTTCTACAACAGCTCTAGCAGCTAGGCTTGCATGTTCTGCAAACTCAGCCGCTACTTGAGCAGCAGAGGTAGCATCCTTAAATTTCATGTTCCAATTCTGCCTGCCAATAGAACAATTACCATTACCATCTCCAGGAAATGATTGCCCATGTTCCAACCTTTCATCCTTGAAACCTAAGTGGCATGAACCACCATCATCAACACAATATTGCCTTGAAAGTTCTACAACAGCTCTAGCAGCTAGGCTTGCATGTTCTGCAAACTCAGTCGCTACTTGAGCAGCAGAGGTAGCATCCTTAAATTTCATGTTCCAATTCTGCCTGCCAATAGAAAAATTACCATTACCATCTCCAGGAAATGATTGCCCATGTTCCAACCTTTCATCCTTGAAACCTAAGTGGCATGAACCACCATCATCAACACAATATTGCCTTGAAAGTTCTACAACAGCTCTGGCAGCTAGGCTTGCATGTTCTGCAAACTCAGTCGCTACTTGAGCAGCAGAGGTAGCATCCTTAAATTTCATGTTCCAATTCTGCCTGCCAATAGAAAAATTACCATTACCATCTCCAGGAAATGATTGCCCATGTTCCAACCTTTCATCCTTGAAACCTAAGTGGCATGAACCACCATCATCAACACAATATTGCCTTGAAAGTTCTACAACAGCTCTGGCAGCTAGGCCTGCATGTTCTGCAAACTCAGCCGCTGCTTGAGCAGCAGAGGTAGCATCCTTAAATTTCATGTTCCAATTCTACCTGCCAACAGAAAAATTACCATTACCATCTCCAGGAAATGATTGCCCATGTTCCAACCTTTCATCCTTGAAACCTAAGTGGCATGAACCACCATCATCAACACAATATTGCCTTGAAAGTTCTACAACAGCTCTGGCAGCTAGGCCTGCATGTTCTGCAAACTCAGCCGCTACTTGAGCAGCAGAGGTAGCATCCTTAAATTTCATGTTCCAATTCTGCCTGCCAATAGAAAAATTACCATTACCATCTCCAGGAAATGATTGCCCATGTTCCAACCTTTCATCCTTGAAACCTAAGTGGCATGAACCACCATCATCAACACAATATTGCCTTGAAAGTTCTACAACAGCTCTGGCAGCTAGGCTTGCATGTTCTGCAAACTCAGCCGCTGCTTGAGCAGCAGAGGTAGCATCCTTAAATTTCATGTTCCAATTCTGCTTGCCAACAGAAAAATTACCATTACCATCTCCAGGAAATGATTGCCCATGTTCCAACCTTTCATCCTTGAAACCTAAGTGGCATGAACCACCATCATCAACACAATATTGCCTTGAAAGTTCTCCAACAGCTCTGGCAGCTAGGCTTGCATGTTCTGCAAACTCAGCCGCTGCTTGAGCAGCAGAGGTAGCATCCTTAAATTTCATGTTCCAATTCTGCCTGCCAATAGAAAAATTACCATTACCATCTCCAGGAAATGATTGCCCATGTTCCAACCTTTCATCCTTGAAAACTAAGTGGCATGAACCACCATCATCAACACAATATTGCCTTGAAAGTTCTACAACAGCTCTGGCAGCTAGGCTTGCATGTTCTGCAAACTCAACCGCTGCTTGAGCAGCAGAGGTAGCATCCTTAAATTTCATGTTCCAAATCTACCTGCCAAAAAAAGAATTACCATTACCAACTCCAGGAAATGATTGCCCATGTTCCAACCTTTCATCCTTGAAAACTAAGTGGCATGAACCACCATTATCAACACAATATTGCCTTGAAAGTTCTACAACACCTCTGGTAGCTAGGCTTGCATGTTCTGCAAACTCAGTCGCTACTTGAGCAGCAGAGGTAGCATCCTTAAATTTCATGTTCCAATTCTGCCTGCCAATAGAAAAATTACCATTACCATCTCCAGGAAATGATTGCCCATGTTCCAACCTTTCATCCTTGAAACCTAAGTGGCATGAACCACCATCATCAACACAATATTGCCTTGAAAGTTCTACAACAGCTCTGGCAGCTAGGCTTGCATGTTCTGCAAACTCAGCCGTTGCTTGAGCAGCAGAGGTAGCATCCTTAAATTTCATGTTCCAATTCTGCTTGCCAACAGAAAAATTACCATTACCATCTCCAGGAAATGATTGCCCATGTTCCAACCTTTCATCCTTGAAACCTAAGTGGCATGAACCACCATCATCAACACAATATTGCCTTGAAAGTTCTACAACAGCTCTGGCAGCTAGGCTTGCATGTTCTGCAAACTCAGCCGCTGCTTGAGCAGCAGAGGTAGCATCCTTAAATTTCATGTTCCAATTCTACCTGCCAACAGAAAAATTACCATTACCATCTCAAGGAAATGATTGCCCATGTTCCAACCTTTCATCCTTGAAACCTATGTGGCATGAACCACCATCATCAACACAGTATTGCCTTGAAAGTTCTACAACAGCTCTGGCAGCTAGGCTTGCATGTTCTGCAAACTCAGCCGCTGCTTGAGTAGCAGAGGTAGCATCCTTAAATTTCATGTTCCAAATCTACCTGTCAAAAAAAGAATTACCATTACCATCTCCAGGAAATGATTGCCCATGTTCCGACCTTTCATTCTTGAATCCTAAGTGGCATGAAACACCATCATCAACACAATATTGCCTTGAAAGTTCTACAACAGCTCCTGTAGCTAGGCCTGCATATTCTGCAAACTCAGTCGCTACTTGAGCAGGAGAGGTAGCATCTTAAATTTCATGTTCCAATTCTGCCTGCCAATAGAACAATTACCATTACCATCTCCAGGAAATGATTGCCCATGTTCCGTCCTTTCATTCTTGAAACCTAAGTGGCATGAAACACCATCATCAACACAATATTGCCTTGAAAGTTCTACAACAGCTCTTGTAGCTAGGCCTGCATGTTCTGCAAACTCAGTCGCTACTTGAGCAGGAGAGGTAGCATCTTAAATTTCATGTTCCAATTCTGCCTGCCAATAGAACAATTACCATACCATATCCTGGAAATGATTGCCCTTGTTCCGACTTTTCATTCCTGAAACCTAAGTGGCATGAACCACTATCATCCACACAATATTGCCTTGAAAGTTCTACAACAGCTCTTTTAGCTAGGCCTGCATGTTCTGCAAACTCAGTCGCTACTTGAGCAGCAGAGGTAGCATCCTTAAATTTCATGTTCCAATTCTGCCTGACAATAGAAAAATTACCATTACCATCTCCAGAAAATGATTGCCTATGTTCCACCCTTTCATCCTTGAAACCTAAGTGGCATGAACCACCATCATCAACACAATATTGCCTTGAAAGTTCTACAACAGCTCTGGCAGCTAGGATTGCATGTTCTCCAAACTCAGCCGCTGCTTAAGCAGCAGAGGTAGCATCCTTAAATTTCATGTTCCAATACTGCCTGGCAACAGAACAATTACCATTACCATCTCAAGGAAATGATTGTCCATGTTCCAACCTTTCATCCTTGAAAACTAAGTGGCATGACCCACCATCATCAACACAATATTACCTTGAAAGTTCTACAATAACTCTGGCAGCTAGGCTTGCATGTTCTACAAACTCCGCCGTTGCTTGAGCAGCAGAGGTAGCATCCTCAAATTTCATGTTCCAATACTACCTACCAACAGAACAATTACCATTACCATCTCAAGGAAATGATTGCCTATGTTCCAACCTTTCATCCTTGAAACCTAAGTGGCATGAATCACCATCATCAACACAATATTGCCTTGAAAGATCTACAACAGCTCTGGCAGCTAGGCTTGGATGTTCTGCAAACTTAGCCGCTGCTTGAGCAGCAGAGGTAGCATCCTTAAATTTCATGTTCACATTCTACCTGCCAATAGAAAAATTACCATTACCGTCTCCAGGAAATGATTGCCCATGTTCCAATTTTTCATCCTTGAAACTTAAGTGGCATGAACCACCATCATCAACACAATATTGCCTTGAAAGTTCTCCAACAGCTATGGCAGCTAGGCTTGCATGTTCTCCAAACTAAACTGCTGCTTGAGAAGCAGAGGTAGCATCCTTAAATTTCATGTTCCAATACTGCCTGGCAACAGAACAATTACCATTACCATCTCAAGGAAATGATTGCCCATGTTCCAACCTTTCATCCTTGAAAACTAAGTGGCATGACCAACCATCATCAACACAATATTACCTTGAAAGTTCTACAACAACTCTGGCAGCTAGGCTTGCATGTTTTGCAAGCTCAGTCGCTACTTGACCAGCAGAGGTAGCATCCTTAAATTTCATGTTCCAATTCTGCCTGCCAATAGAAAAATTACCATTACCATCTCCAGGAAATAATTGCCCATGTTCCAACCTTTCATCCTTGAAACCTAAGTGGTATGAACCACCATCATCAACACAATATTGCCTCGAAAGTTCTACAACAACTCTGGTAGCTAGGCTTGCATGTTCGACAAACTCAGCCGCTGCTTGAGCAGCAAAGGTAGCATCCTTAAATTTCATGTTCCAATTCTACCTGCCAACAGAAGAATTACCATTACCATCTCCAGGAAATACTTGCCCATGTTCCAACCTTTCATCCTTTGAAACCTAAGTGGCATGAACTACAATCATTAACACAATATTGCCTTGAAATTTCTCCAACAGCTCTGGCAGCTAGGCTTGCATGTTCTCCAAACTCAGTCGTTGCTTGAGCAACAGAGGTAGCATCCTTAAATTTTATGTTCCAATACTGCCTGCCAACAGAACAATTACCATTACCTTCTCAAGGAAATGATTGCCCACATTCCAACCTTTCATCCTTGAAAACTAAGTGGCATGACCCACCGTCATCAACACAATATTACCTTGAAAGTTCTACAACAACTCTGGCAGCTAGGCTTGCATGTTCTGCAAACTCAGCCGCTGCTTGAGTAGCAGAGGTAGCATCATTAAATTTCATGTTCCAAATCTACCTGCCAAAAAAAGAATTACCATTACCATCTCCAGGAAATGATTGCCCATGTTCCGACCTTTCATTCTTGAAACCTTAGTGGCATGAACCACCATTATCAACAGTATATTGCCTCGAAAGTTCTACAACAGCTCTTGTAGCTAGGCCTGCATGTTCTGTAAACTCAGTCGCTACTTGAGCAGCAAAGGTAGCATCCTTAAATTTCATGTTCCAATTCTACCTGCCAACAAAAGAATTACCATTACCATCTCAAGGAAATGATTGCCCATGTTCCGACTTTTCATTCTTGAAACCTAAGTGGCATGAACCACCATCATCAACACAATATTGCCTTGAAAATTCTACAACAGCTCTTTTAGCTAGGCATGCATGTTCTGCAAAGTCAGTCGCTACTTGAGCAGCAGAGGTAGCATCCTTAAATTTCATGTTCCAATTCTGCCTGCCAATAGAAAAATTACAATTACCATCTCCAAGAAATGATTGCCCATGTTCCAATTTTTCATCCTTGAAACTTAAGTGGCAAGAACCACCATCATCAACACAATATTGCCTTGAAAGTTCTCCAATAGCTATGGCAGCTAGGCTTGCATGTTCTCCAAACTCAGCCGCTACTTGAGCAGAAGAGGTAGTATCCTTAAATTTCATGTTCCTATACCGCATGGCAACTAAACAATTACCATTACCAGCTCAAGGAAATTATTGCTCATGTTCCAACCTTTCATCCTTGAAAACTAAGTGGCATGACCCACCATCATCAACACAATATTACCTTTAAAGTTCTACAACAACTCTGGCAGCTAGGCTTGCATGTTCTGCAAACTCAGCCGCTACTTGAGCAGCAGAGGTAGCATCCTTAAATTTCATGTTCCAATTCTGCCTGCCAATAGAAAAATTACCATTACCATCTCCAGGAAATAATTGCCCATGTTCCAACCTTTCATCCTTGAAAACTAAGTGGTATGAACCACCATCATCAACACAATATTGCCCTGAAAGTTCTACAAATGCTCTGGCAGCTAGGCTTGCATGTTCGGCAAACTCAGCCGCTGCTTGAGCAGCAGAGGTAGCATCCTTAAATTTCATGTTCCAATTCTACCTGCCAACAAAAAAATTACCATTACCATCTCCAGGAAATGCTTGCTCATGTTCCAACCTTTCATCCTTGAAACCTAAGTGGCATGAACCACAATCATCAACAAAATATTGCCTTGAAAGTTCTCCAACAGCTCTGGCAGCTAGGCTTGCATGTTCTCCAAACTCAACCGTTGCTTGAGCCGCAGAGGTAGCATCCTTAAATTTCATGTTCCAATACTGCCTGCCTACATAACAATTACCATTACCATCTCAAGGAAATGATTGCCCATGTTACAAACTTTCATCCTTGAAAACTAAGTGGCATGAACCACCATCATCAACACAATATTGCCTTGAAAGTTCTCCAACAGCTCTGGCAGCTAGGCTTGCATGTTCTGCAAACTCAGCCGCTGCTTGAGTAGCAGAGGTAGCATCCTTAAATTTCATGTTCCAAATCTACCTGCCACAAAAAGAATTACCATTACCATCTCCAGGAAATGATTGCCCATGTTCCGACCTTTTATTCTTGAAACCTAAGTGGCATGAAACACCATCATCAACACAATATTGCCTTGAAAGTTCTACAACATCTCCTGTAGCTAGGCCTGCATGTTCTGCAAACTCAGTCGCTACTTGAGACGGAGAGGTAGCATCTTAAATTTCATGTTCCAATTCTGCCTGCCAATAGAACAATTACCATTACCATCTCCAGGAAATGATTGCCAATGTTCCAATTTTTCATCCTTGAAACTTAAGTGGCATTAACCACCATCATCAACACAATATTGCCTTGAAATTTCTCCAACAGCTATGGCTGCTAGGCTTGCATGTTCTCCAAACTCAGCCGTTGCTTGAGCAGTAGAGGTAGCATCCTTAAATTTCATGTTCCAATACTGCCTGGCAACAGAACAATTACAATTACCATCTTAAGGAAATTATTGTCCATGTTCCAACCTTTCCTCCTTGAAAACTAAGTGGCATGACCCACCATCATCAACACAATATTACCTTAAAAGTTCTACAACAACTCTGGCAGCTAGGCTTGCATGTTCTGCAAACTCAGTAGCTACTTGAGCAGCAGAGGTAGCATCCTTAAATTTCATGTTCCAATTCTGCCTGCCAATAGAAAAATTACCATTACCATCTCCAGGAAATAATTGCCCATGTTCCAACCTTTCATCCTTGAAACCTAAGTGGTATGAACCACCATTATCAACACAATATTGCCTTGAAAGTTCTACAAATGCTCTGGCAGCTAGGCTTGCATGTTCGGCAAACTCAGCCGCTGCTTGAGCAGCAAAGGTAGCATCCTTAAATTTCATGTTCCAATTCTACCTGCCAACAGAAAAATTACCATTACCATCTCCAGGAAATGCTTGCCCATGTTCCAACCTTTCATCCTTGAAACCTAAGTGGCATGAACCATAATCATCAACACAATATTGCCTTGAAAGTTCTCCAACAGCTCTGGCAACTAGGCTTGCACGTTCTCCAAACTCAGCTGTTACTTGAGCAGCAGAGGTAGCATCCTTAAATTTCATGTTCCAATACTGCCTGCCTACAGAACAATTACTATTACCATCTCAAGGAAATGATTGCCAATGATCCAACCTTTCATCCTTGTAAACTAAGTGGCATGACCCAGCATCATCAACACAATATTACCTTGAAAGTTCTACAACAGCTCTGGCAGCTAGGCTTGCATGTTTTACAAACTATGCCACTGCTTGAGTAGCAGAGGTAGCATCCTTAAATTTCATGTTCCAAATCTACCTGCCAAAAAAAGAATTACCATTACCATCTCCAGGAAATGATTGCCCATGTTTTGACCTTTCATTCTTGAAACCTAAGTGGCATGAAACACCATCATCAACACAATATTGCCTTGAAAGTTCTACAACATCTCCTGTAGCTAGGCCTGCATGTTCTGCAAACTCAGTCGCTACTTGAGCAGGAGAAGTAGCATCTTAAATTTCATGTTCCAATTCTGCCTGCCAATAGAACAATTACCATTACCATCTCCAGGAAATGATTGCCAACGTTCCAACCTTTCATCCTTGAAACCTAAGTGGCATGAAACACCATCATCAACACAATATTGCCTTGAAAGTTCTCCAACATCTCTGGCAGCTAGGCTTGCTTGTTCTCCAAACTCAGCCGCTGCTTGAGCAGCAGAGGTAGCATCCTTAAATTTCATGTTCCAATACTGCCTGGCAACAGAACAATTACCATTACCATCTTAAGGAAATGATTGTCCATGTTCCAATATTTCATCCTTGAAACCTAAGTGGCATGAACCACCATCATCAACACAATATTACCTTGAAAGTTCTACAACAACTCTGGCAGCTAGGCTTGCATGTTCTGCAAACTCAGTAGCTACTTGAGCAGCAGAGGTAGCATCCTTAAATTTCATATTCCAATTCTGCCTGCCAATAGAAAAATTACCATTACCATCTCCAGGAAATAATTGCCCATGTTCCAACCTTTCATCCTTGAAACCTACGTGGTATGAACCACCATCATCAACACAATATTGCCTTGAAAGTTCTACAAATGCTCTGGTAGCTAGGCTTGCATGTTCGGCAAACTCAGCCGCTGCTTGAGCAGTAGAGATAGCATCCTTAAATTTCATGTTCCAATTCTACCTGCCAACAGAAAAATTACCATTACCATCTCCAGGAAATGATTGCCCATTTTCCAATATTTCATCCTTGAAACCTAAGTGGCATGAACCACCATCATCAACAAAATATAACCTTGAAAGTTGTACAACAGCTCTTGTTGCTAGGCCTACAAGTTCTGCAAACTCAGTCGCTACTTGAGCAGCATAGGTAGCATCCTTAAATTTCACGTTCCAATTCTGCCTGCCAATAGAAAAATTACCATTACCATTTCCAGGAAATGATTGCCCATGTTCCAACCTTTCATCCTTGAAACCTAAGTGGCAAGAACCACCATCATCAACACAATATTGCCTTGAAAGTTCTACAACTGCTCTTGTAGCTAGGCCTGCATGTTCTGCAAATTCAGTCGCTACTTAAGCAGCAGAGGTAGCATCCTTAAATTTCATGTTCCAATTCTGCCTGCCAATAGAAAAATTACCATTCCCATCTCCATGAAATGATTGCCCATGTTCCAACCTTTTATCCTTGAAACCTAAGTGGAATGAACCACCATCATCAACACAATATTGCCTTGAAAGTTCTACAACAGCTCTTGTTGCTAGGCCTGCAAGTTCTGCAAACTCAGTCACTACTTGAGCAGCATAGGTAGCATCCTTAAATTTCACGTTCCAATTCAGCCTACCAACAGAAAAATTACCATTACCAACTCAAGGAAATGATTGCCCATGTTCTAACCTTTCATCCTTGAAAACTAAGTGGTATGAGCCACCATCATCAACGCACTATTACCTTGAAAGTTCTACAACAACTCTGGGAGCTAGGCTTGCATGTTCTGCAAACTCAGTCGCTACTTGAGCAGCAGAGGTAGCAGCCTTAAATATCAGGTTCCAATTCTGCCTGCCAATAGAAAAATTACCATTACCATCTCCAGGAAATGATTGCCCATGTTCCAACCTTTCATCCTTGAAAACTAAGTGGCATGACCCACCATCATCAACACAATATTACCTTTAAAGTTCTACAACAACTCTGGCAGCTAGGCTTGCATGTTCTGCAAACTCAGTCGCTACTTGAGCAGCAGAGGTAGCATCCTTAAATTTCATGTTCCAATTCTGCCTGCCAATAGAAAAATTACCATTACCATCTCCAGGAAATAATTGCCCATGTTCCAACCTTTCATCCTTGAAAACTAAGTGGTATGAACCACCATCATCAACACAATATTGCCCTGAAAGTTCTACAAATGCTCTGGCAGCTAGGCTTGCATGTTCGGCAAACTCAGCCGCTGCTTGAGCAGCAGAGGTAGCATCCTTAAATTTCATGTTCCAATTCTACCTGCCAACAAAAAAATTACCATTACCATCTCCAGGAAATGCTTGCTCATGTTCCAACCTTTCATCCTTGAAACCTAAGTGGCATGAACCACAATCATCAACAAAATATTGCCTTGAAAGTTCTCCAACAGCTCTGGCAGCTAGGCTTGCATGTTCTCCAAACTCAACCGTTGCTTGAGCCGCAGAGGTAGCATCCTTAAATTTCATGTTCCAATACTGCCTGCCTACATAACAATTACCATTACCATCTCAAGGAAATGATTGCCCATGTTACAAACTTTCATCCTTGAAAACTAAGTGGCATGAACCACCATCATCAACACAATATTGCCTTGAAAGTTCTCCAACAGCTCTGGCAGCTAGGCTTGCATGTTCTGCAAACTCAGCCGCTGCTTGAGTAGCAGAGGTAGCATCCTTAAATTTCATGTTCCAAATCTACCTGCCACAAAAAGAATTACCATTACCATCTCCAGGAAATGATTGCCCATGTTCCGACCTTTTATTCTTGAAACCTAAGTGGCATGAAACACCATCATCAACACAATATTGCCTTGAAAGTTCTACAACATCTCCTGTAGCTAGGCCTGCATGTTCTGCAAACTCAGTCGCTACTTGAGCAGGAGAGGTAGCATCTTAAATTTCATGTTCCAATTCTGCCTGCCAATAGAACAATTACCATTACCATCTCCAGGAAATGATTGCCAATGTTCCAATTTTTCATCCTTGAAACTTAAGTGGCATTAACCACCATCATCAACACAATATTGCCTTGAAATTTCTCCAACAGCTATGGCTGCTAGGCTTGCATGTTCTCCAAACTCAGCCGCTGCTTGAGCAGTAGAGGTAGCATCCTTAAATTTCATGTTCCAATACTGCCTGGCAACAGAACAATTACAATTACCATCTTAAGGAAATTATTGTCCATGTTCCAACCTTTCCTCCTTGAAAACTAAGTGGCATGACCCACCATCATCAACACAATATTACCTTGAAAGTTCTACAACAACTTTGGCAGCTAGGCTTGCATGTTCTGCAAACTCAGTAGCTACTTGAGCAGCAGAGGTAGCATCCTTAAATTTCATGTTCCAATTCTGCCTGCCAATAGAAAAATTACCATTACCATCTCCAGGAAATAATTGCCCATGTTCCAACCTTTCATCCTTGAAACCTAAGTGGTATGAACCACCATTATCAACACAATATTGCCTTGAAAGTTCTACAAATGCTCTGGCAGCTAGGCTTGCATGTTCGGCAAACTCAGCCGCTGCTTGAGCAGCAAAGGTAGCATCCTTAAATTTCATGTTCCAATTCTACCTGCCAACAGAAAAATTACCATTACCATCTCCAGGAAATGCTTGCCCATGTTCCAACCTTTCATCCTTGAAACCTAAGTGGCATGAACCATAATCATCAACACAATATTGCCTTGAAAGTTCTCCAACAGCTCTGGCAACTAGGCTTGCACGTTCTCCAAACTCAGCTGTTACTTGAGCAGCAGAGGTAGCATCCTTAAATTTCATGTTCCAATACTGCCTGCCTACAGAACAATTACTATTACCATCTCAAGGAAATGATTGCCAATGATCCAACCTTTCATCCTTGTAAACTAAGTGGCATGACCCAGCATCATCAACACAATATTACCTTGAAAGTTCTACAACAGCTCTGGCAGCTAGGCTTGCATGTTTTACAAACTATGCCACTGCTTGAGTAGCAGAGGTAGCATCCTTAAATTTCATGTTCCAAATCTACCTGCCAAAAAAAGAATTACCATTACCATCTCCAGGAAATGATTGCCCATGTTTTGACCTTTCATTCTTGAAACCTAAGTGGCATGAAACACCATCATCAACACAATATTGCCTTGAAAGTTCTACAACATCTCCTGTAGCTAGGCCTGCATGTTCTGCAAACTCAGTCGCTACTTGAGCAGGAGAAGTAGCATCTTAAATTTCATGTTCCAATTCTGCCTGCCAATAGAACAATTACCATTACCATCTCCAGGAAATGATTGCCAACGTTCCAACCTTTCATCCTTGAAACCTAAGTGGCATGAAACACCATCATCAACACAATATTGCCTTGAAAGTTCTCCAACATCTCTGGCAGCTAGGCTTGCTTGTTCTCCAAACTCAGCCGCTGCTTGAGCAGCAGAGGTAGCATCCTTAAATTTCATGTTCCAATACTGCCTGGCAACAGAACAATTACCATTACCATCTTAAGGAAATGATTGTCCATGTTCCAATATTTCATCCTTGAAACCTAAGTGGCATGAACCACCATCATCAACACAATATTACCTTGAAAGTTCTACAACAACTCTGGCAGCTAGGCTTGCATGTTCTGCAAACTCAGTAGCTACTTGAGCAGCAGAGGTAGCATCCTTAAATTTCATATTCCAATTCTGCCTGCCAATAGAAAAATTACCATTACCATCTCCAGGAAATAATTGCCCATTTTCCAACCTTTCATCCTTGAAACCTACGTGGTATGAACCACCATCATCAACACAATATTGCCTTGAAAGTTCTACAAATGCTCTGGTAGCTAGGCTTGCATGTTCGGCAAACTCAGCCGCTGCTTGAGCAGTAGAGATAGCATCCTTAAATTTCATGTTCCAATTCTACCTGCCAACAGAAAAATTACCATTACCATCTCCAGGAAATGATTGCCCATTTTCCAATATTTCATCCTTGAAACCTAAGTGGCATGAACCACCATCATCAACAAAATATAACCTTGAAAGTTGTACAACAGCTCTTGTTGCTAGGCCTACAAGTTCTGCAAACTCAGTCGCTACTTGAGCAGCATAGGTAGCATCCTTAAATTTCACGTTCCAATTCTGCCTGCCAATAGAAAAATTACCATTACCATTTCCAGGAAATGATTGCCCATGTTCCAACCTTTCATCCTTGAAACCTAAGTGGCAAGAACCACCATCATCAACACAATATTGCCTTGAAAGTTCTACAACTGCTCTTGTAGCTAGGCCTGCATGTTCTGCAAATTCAGTCGATACTTAAGCAGCAGAGGTAGCATCCTTAAATTTCATGTTCCAATTCTGCCTGCCAATAGAAAAATTACCATTCCCATCTCCATGAAATGATTGCCCATGTTCCAACCTTTTATCCTTGAAACCTAAGTGGAATGAACCACCATCATCAACACAATATTGCCTTGAAAGTTCTACAACAGCTCTTGTTGCTAGGCCTGCAAGTTCTGCAAACTCAGTCACTACTTGAGCAGCATAGGTAGCATCCTTAAATTTCACGTTCCAATTCAGCCTACCAACAGAAAAATTACCATTACCAACTCAAGGAAATGATTGCCCATGTTCTAACCTTTCATCCTTGAAAACTAAGTGGTATGAGCCACCATCATCAACGCACTATTACCTTGAAAGTTCTACAACAACTCTGGGAGCTAGGCTTGCATGTTCTGCAAACTCAGTCGCTACTTGAGCAGCAGAGGTAGCAGCCTTAAATATCAGGTTCCAATTCTGCCTGCCAATAGAAAAATTACCATTACCATCTCCAGGAAATGATTGCCCATGTTCCAACCTTTCATCCTTGAAACCTAAGTAGCATGAAACACCGTCATCAACATAATATTGCCTTGAAATTTCTCCAACATCTCTGGCAGCTAGGCTTGCATGTTCTGAAACATCAGCCGCTGCTTGAGCAGCAGAGGTAGCATCTTTAAATTTCATGTTCCAATACTGCCTACCAACAGAAAAATTGCCATTACCATCTCAAGGAAATGATTGCCCATGTTCCAATCTTTCATCCTTGAAACCTAATTGGCATGTACCACCATCATCAACACAATATTGCCTTGAAAGTTGTACAGCAGCTCTAGCAGCTAGGCTTGGATATTCTACAAACTCAGCCGTTGCTTGAGCAGCAGAGGTAGCATCCCTAAATTTCATGTTCCAATTCTAAATGCCAACAAAACAATTACCATTACCATCTCCAGGAAATGATTGTCCATGTTCCGACCTTTCATTCTTGAAACCTAAGTGGCATGAAACACCATCATCAACATAATATTGCCTTGGAAGTTCTACAACAGCTCTTGTTGCCAGGCCTGCACGTTCTGCAAACTCAGTCGCTAGTTGAGCAGCAGAGGTAGCATCCTTAAATTTCATGTTCCAATTGTGCCTGCCAATAGAAAAATTACCATTACCATCTCCAGGAAATGATTGCCCATGTTCCAACCTTTCATCCTTTAAACCTAAGTGGCATGAACCACCATCATCAACACAATATTGCCTTGAAAGTTCTCCAACAGCTATGGCTGCTAGGCTTGCATGTTCTCCAAACTCAGCCGCTGCTTGAGCAGCAGAGGTAGCATCCTTAAATTTCATGTTACAATACTGCCTGCAAACAGAACAATTACCATTATCATCTCAAGGAAATGATTGCCCATGTTCCAACCTTTCATCCTTGAAACTTAAGTGGCATGAACCACCATCATCAACACAATATTGCCTTGAAAGTTCTCTAACAGCTATGGCTGCTAGGCTTGCATGTTCTCCAAACTCAGCCGCTGCTTGAGCAGCAGAGGTAGCATCCTTAAATTTCATGTTCCAATACTGCCTGCAAACAGTACAATTACCATTACCATCTCAAGGAAATGATTGCCCATGTTCCAACCTTTCATCCTTGAAACTTAAGTGGCATGAACCACCATCATCAGCACAATATTGCCTTGAAAGTTCTCTAACAGCTATGGCTACTAGGCTTGCATGTTCTCCAAACTCAGCCGCTGCTTGAGCGGCAGAGGTAGCATCCTTAAATTTCATGTTCCAATTCTACCTTCCAACAGAACAATTATCATTACCATCTCAAGGAAATGATTGCCCGAGTTCCAACCTTTCATCCTTGAAACCTAATTGGCATGTACCACCATCATCAACACAATATTGCCTTGAAAGTTGTACAACAGCTCTAGCAGCTAGGCTTGGATGTTCTGCAAACTCAGCCGTTGCTTGAGCAGCAGAGGTAGCATCCCTAAATTTCATGTTCCAATTCTACCTGCCAACAGAACAATTACCATTACCATCTCCAGGAAATGATTGTCCATGTTCCGACCTTTCATTCTTGAAACCTAAGTGGCATGAAACACCATCATCAACATAATATTGCCTTGGAAGTTCTACAATAGCTCTTGTTGCTAGGCCTGCATGTTCTGCAAACTCAGTCGCTACTTGAGCAGCAGAGGTAGCATCCTTAAATTTCATATTCCAATTCTGCCTGCCAATAGAAAAATTACCATTACCATCTCCAGGAAATAATTGCCCATGTTCCAACCTTTCATCCTTTAAACCTAAGTGGCATGAAAAACCATCATCAACTTCATATTGCCTTGAAAGTTCTGCAACAGCTCTTGTTGCTAGGCCTGCATATTCTGCAAACTCAGTCGCTACTTGAGCAGCAAAGGTAGCATCCTTAAATTTCATGTTCCAATTGTGCCTGCCAATAGAAAAATTACCATTACCATCTCCAGGAAATGATTGCCCATGTTCCAACCTTTCATCCTTGAAACCTAAGTGGCATGAACCACCATCATCAACACAATATTGCCTTGAAAGTTCTCCAACAGCTGTGGCTGCTAGGCTTGCATGTTCTCCAAACTCAGCCGCTGCTTGAGCAGCAGAGGTAGCATCCTTAAATTTCATGTTACAATACTGCCTGCAAACAGAACAATTACCATTACCATCTCAAGGAAATGATTGCCCATGTTCCAACCTTTCATCCTTGAAACTTAAGTGGCATGAACCACCATCATCAACACAATATTGCCTTGAAAGTTCTCTAACAGCTATGGCTGCTAGGCTTGCATGTTCTCCAAACTCAGCCACTGCTTGAGCAGCAGAGGTAGCATCCTTAAATTTCATGTTCGAATTCTACCTGCAAACAGAACAATTACCATTACCATCTCAAGGAAATGATTGCCCATGTTCCAACCTTTCATCCTTGAAACTTAAGTGGCATGAACCACCATCATCACCACAATATTACCTTGAAAGTTCTCTAATAGCTATGGCTGCTAGGGTTGCATGTTCTCCAAACTCAACCGCTGCTTGCGCAGCAGAGGTAGCATCCTTAAATTTCATGTTCCAATACTGCCTGCAAACAGTACAATTACCATTAGCATCTCAAGGAAATGATTGCCCATGTTCCAACCTTTCATCCTTGAAACTTAAGTGGCATGAACCACCATCATCAACACAATATTGCCTTGAAAGTTCTCTAACAGCTATGGCTGCTAGGCTTGCATGTTTTCCAAACTCAGCCGCTGCTTGAGCAGCAGAGGTAGCATCCTTAAATTTCATGTTCCAATTCTACCTGCCAACAGAACAATTACCATTACCATCTCAAGGAAATGATTGCCCGTGTTCCAACCTTTCATCCTTGAAAACTTAGTGGCATGACCCACTATCATCAACACAATATTACCTTGAAAGTTCTACAACAGCTCTTGTAGCTAGGCCTGCATGTTCTCCAAACTCAGCCGCTGCTTGCGCAGCAGAGGTAGCATCCTTAAATTTCATGTTCCAATACTGTCTGCAAACAGTACAATTACCATTAGCATGTCAAGGAAATGATTGCCCATGTTCTAACCTTTCATCCTTGAAACGTAAGTGGCATGAACCACCATCATCAACACAATATTGCCTTGAAAGTTCTCTAACAGCTATGGTTGCTAGGCTTGCATGTTCTCCAAACTCAGACGCTGCTTGAGCAGCAGAGGTAGAATCCTTAAATTTCATGTTCCAATTCTACCTGCCAACAGAACAATTACCATTACCATCTCAAGGAAATGATTGCCCGTGTTCCAACCTTTCATCCTTGAAAACTTAGTGGCATGACCCACTATCATCAACACAATATTACCTTGAAAGTTCTACAACAGCTCTTGTAGCTAGGCCTGCATGATCTGCAAACTCAGTCGCTACTTGAGCAGCTTAGGTAGCATCCTTAAATTTCATGTTCCAATTCTACCTGCCAACAAAACAATTACCATTACCATCTCCAGGAAATGATTGTCCATGTTCCGACCTTTCATTCTTGAAACCTAAGTGGCATGAAACACCATCATCAACTTAATATTGCCTTGAAAGTTCTGCAACAGCTCTTGTTGCTAGGCCTGCATGCTCTGCAAACTCAGTCGCTACTTGAGCAGCAGAGGTAGCATCCTTAAATTTCATGTTCCAATTCTGCCTGCCAATAGAAAAATTACCATTACCATCTCCAGGAAATAATTGCCCATGTTCCAACCTTTCATCCTTTAAACCTAAGTGGCATGAAAGACCATCATCAACTTAATATTGCCTTGAAAGTTCTGCAACAGCTCTTGTTGCTAGGCCTGCATATTCTGCAAACTCAGTCGCTACTTGAGCAGCAAAGGTAGCATCCTTAAATTTCATGTTCCAATTGTGCCTGCCAATAGAAAAATTACCATTACCATCTCCAGGAAATGATTGCCCATGTTCCAACCTTTCATCCTTGAAACCTAAGTGGCATGAACCACCATCATCAACACAATATTGCCTTGAAAGTTCTCCAACAGCTATGGCTGCTAGGCTTGCATGTTCTCCAAACTCAGCCGCTGCTTGAGCAGCAGAGGTAGCGTCCTTAAATTTCATGTTACAATACTGCCTGCAAACAGTACAATTACCATTACCATCTCAAAGAAATGATTGCCCATGTTCCAACCTTTCATCCTTGAAACTTAAGTGGCATGAACCACCATCATCAACACAATATTGCCTTGAAAGTTCTCTAACAGCTATGGCTGCTAGGCTTGCATGTTCTCCAAACTCAGCCGCTGCTTGAGCAGCAGAGGTAGCATCCTTAAATTTCATGTTCCAATTCTACCTGCAAACAGAACAATTACCATTACCATCTCAAGGAAATGATTGCCCATGTTCCAACCTTTCATCCTTAAACTTAAGTGGCATGAACCACCATCATCAACACAATATTGCCTTGAAAGTTCTCTAACAGCTATGGCTGCTAGGGTTGCATGTTCTCCA
This sequence comes from Nicotiana tomentosiformis, assembly GCF_000390325.3. Taxonomy (NCBI): domain Eukaryota; kingdom Viridiplantae; phylum Streptophyta; class Magnoliopsida; order Solanales; family Solanaceae; genus Nicotiana; species Nicotiana tomentosiformis. The sequence continues at coordinate 23,743 of NW_027174697.1, forward strand.
AACTCAGCCGCTGCTTGCGCAGCAGAGGTCGCATCCTTCAATTTCATGTTCCAATACTGCCTGCAAACAGTACAATTACCATTAGCATCTCAAGGAAATGATTGCCCATGTTCCAACCTTTCATCCTTGAAACTTAAGTGGCATGAACCACCCTCATCAACACAATATTGCCTTGAAAGTTCTCTAACAGCTATGGCTGCTAGGCTTGCATGTTTTCCAAACTCAGCCGCTGCTTGAGCAGCAGAGGTAGCATCCTTAAATTTCATGTTCCAATTCTACATGCCAACAGAACAATTACCATTACCATCTCAAGGAAATGATTGCCCATATTCCAACCTTTCATCCTTGAAAACTTAGTGGCTTGACCCACTATCATCAACTAAATATTACTTTGAAAGTTCTACAACAGCTCTTGTAGCTAGGCCTGCATGATCTGCAAACTCAGTCGCTACTTGAGCAGCTTAGGTAGCATCCTTAAATTTCATGTTCCAATTCTACCTGCCAACAAAACAATTACCATTACCATCTCCAGGAAATGATTGCCCATGTTCCAACCTTTCATCCTTGAAACCTAAGTGGCATGAACCACCATCGTCAACAAAATATTGCCTTGAAAGTTCGACAATAGCTCTGGCAGCTAAGCTTGCATGTTCTGCAAACTCAGCCGCTGCTTGAGCAGCAGAGGTAGCATCCTTAAATTTCATGTTACAATACTACCTGCAAACAGAACAATTACCATTACCATCTCAAGGAAATGATTGCCCATGTTCCAACCTTTCATCCTTGAAACCTAAGTGGCATGAACCACCATCATCAACAAAATATTGCCTTGAAAGTTCGCCAACAGCTATGGCTGCTAGGCTTGCATGTTCTCCAAACTCAACCGCTGCTTGAGCAGCAGAGGTAGCATCCTTAAATTTCATGTTACAATACTACCTGCAAACAGAACAATTACCATTACCATCTCAAGGAAATGATTGCCCATGTTCCAACCTTTCATCCTTGAAACATAAGTGGCATGAACCACCATCATCAACACAATATTGCCTTGAAAGTTCTCTAACAGCTATGGCTGCTAGGCTTGCAGGTTCTCTAAACTCAGCCGCTGCTTGAGCAGCAGAGGTAGCATCCTTAAATTTCATGTTCCAATACTGCCTGCAAATAGTACAATTACCATTACCATCTCAAGGAAATGATTGCCCATGTTCCAACCTTTCATCCTTGAAACTTAAGTGGCAAGAACCACCATCATCAACACAATATTGCCTTGAAAGTTCTCTAACAGCTATGGAAGTTAGGCTTGCATGTTCTGCAAACTCAGCCGCTGCTTGAGCAGCAGGGTAGCATCCTTAAATTTCATGTTCCAATTCTGCTTGCCAACAGAACAATTACCATTACCATCTCAAGGAAATGATTGCCCATGTTCCAACCTTTCATCCTTGAAAACTAAGTGGCATGACCCACTATCATCAACACAGTATTACCTTGAAAGTTCTACAACAGTTCTTGTAGCTAGGACTACATGTTCTGCAAACTCAGTCGCTACTTGAGCAGCATAGGTAGCATCCTTAAATTTCATGTTCCAATTCTACCTGCCAACAAAACAATTACCATTACCATCTCCAGGAAATGATTGTCCATGTTCCGACCTTTCATTCTTGAAACCTAAGTGGCATGAAACACCATCATCAACTTAATATTGCCTTGAAAGTTCTGCAACAGCTCTTGTTGCTAGGTCTGCATGCTCTGCAAACTCAGTCCCTACTTGAGCAGCAGAGGTAGCATCCTTAAATTTCATGTTCCAATTCTGCCTGCCAATAGAAAAATTACCATTACCATCTCCAGGAAATGATTGCCCATGTTCCAACCTTTCATCCTTGAAAACTAAGTGGCGTGAACCACCATCATCAACACACTATTGCCTTGATAGTTCTACAACAGCTCTTGTAGCTAGGCTTGCATGTTCTCCAAACTCAGCCGCTGCTTGAGCAGTAGAGGTAGCATCCTTAAATTTCATGTTACAATACTGCCTGCAAACAGAACAATTACCATTACCATCTCAAGGAAATGATTGCCCATGTTCCAACCTTTCATCCTTGAAACCTAAGTGGCATGAACCACCATCGTCAACACAATATTGCCTTGAAAGTTCTCTAACAGCTATGGCTGCTAGGGTTGCATGTTCTCCAAACTCAGCCGCTGCTTGTGCATCAGAGGTAGCATCCTTAAATTTCATGTTCCAATACTGCCTGCAAACAGTACAATTACCATTAGCATCTCAAGGAAATGATTGCCCATGTTCCAACCTTTCATCCTTGAAACTTAAGTGGCATGAACCACCATCATCAACACAATATTGCCTTGAAAGTTCTACAACAGCTCTTGTAGCTAGGCCTGCATGTTCTGCAAACTCAGTCGCGACTTGAGCAGCAAAGGTAGCATCTTTAAATTTCATGTTCCAATTGTGCCTGCCAATAGAAAAATTACCATTACCATCTCCAGGAAATGATTGTCCATGTTCCGACCTTTCATTTTTGAAACCTAAGTGGCATGAAACACCATCATCAACTTAATATTGCCTTGAAAGTTCTGCAACAGCTCTTGTTGCTAGGCCTGCATGTTCTGCAAACTCAGTCGCTACTTGAGCAGCAGAGGTAGCATCCTTAAATTTCATGTTCCAATTCTGCCTGCCAATAGAAAAATTACCATTACCATCTCCAGGAAATGATTGCCCATGTTCCAACCTTTCATCCTTGAAACCTAAGTGGCATGAACCACCATCATCAACACAATATTGCCTTGAAAGTTCTACAACAGCTCTGGTTGCTAGGCCTGCAAGTTCTGCAAACTCAGTCGCTACTTGAGCAGCAGAGGTAGCATCCTTAAATTTCATGTTCCAATTCTACCTGCCAACAAAAGAATTACCATTACCATCTCCAGGAAATGATTGTCCATGTTCCGACCTTTCATTCTTGAAACCTAAGTGGCAGTAAACACCATCATCAACTTAATATTGCCTTGAAAGTTCTGCAACAGCTCTTGTTGCTAGGCCTGCATGTTCTGCAAACTCAGTCGCTACTTGAGCAGCAGAGGTAGCATCCTTAAATTTCATGTTCCAATTCTGCCTGCTATTACCATTACCATCTCCAGGAAATGATTGCCCATGTTCCAACCTTTCATCCTTGAAACCTAAGTGGCATGAACCACCATCATCAACACAATATTGCCTTGAAAGTTCTACAACAGCTCTAGCAGCTAGGCTTGCATGTTCTGCAAACTCAGTCGCTACTTGAGCAGCAGAGGTAGCATCCTTAAATTTCATGTTCCAATTCTGCCTGCCAATAGAAAAATTACCATTACCATCTACAGGAAATGATTGCCCATGTTCCAACCTTTCATCCTTGAAACCTAAGTGGCATGAACCACCATCATCAACACAATATTGCCTTGAAAGTTCTACAACAGCTCTTGTAGCTAGGCCTGCATGTTCTGCAAACTCAGTCGCTACTTGAGCAGTAAAGGTAGCATCTTTAAATTTCATGTTCCAATTGTGCCTGCCAATAGAAAAATTACCATTACCATTTCCAGGAAATGATTGTCCATGTTCCGACCTTTCATTCTTGAAACCTAAGTGGCATGAAACACCATCATCAACTTAATATTGCCTTGAAAGTTCTGCAACAGCTCTTGTTGCTAGGCCTGCATGTTCTGCAAACTCAGTCGCTACTTGAGCAGCAGAAGTAGCATCCTTAAATTTCATGTTCCAATTCTGCCTGCGAATAGAAAAATTACCATTACCATCTCCAGGAAATGATTGCCCATGTTCCAACCTTTCATCCTTGAAACCTAAGTGGCATGAACCACCATCATCAACACAATATTGCCTTGAAAGTTCTACAACAGCTCATGTTGCTAGGCCTGCATGTTCTGCAAACTCAGTCGCGACTTGAGCAGCAAAGGTAGCATCTTTAAATTTCATGTTCCAATTGTGCCTGCCAATAGAAAAATTACCATTACCATCTCCAGGAAATGATTGTCCATGTTCCGACCTTTCATTCTTGAAACCTAAGTGGCATGAAACACCATCATCAACTTAATATTGCCTTGAAAGTTCTGCAATAGCTCTTGTTGCTAGGCCTGCATGTTCTGCAAACTCAGTCGCTACTTGAGCAGCAGAGGTAGCATCCTTAAATTTCATGTTCCAATTCTGCCTGCCAATAGAAAAATTACCATTACCATCTCCAGGAAATGATTGCCCATGTTCCAACCTTTCATCCTTGAAACCTAAGTGGCATGAACCACCATCATCAACACAATATTGCCTTGAAAGTTCTACAACAGCTCTGGCAGCTAGGCTTGCATGTTCTGCAAACTCAGCCGCTGCTTGAGCAGCAGAGGTAGCATCCTTAAATTTCATGTTCCAATTGTGCCTGCCAATAGAAAAATTACCATTACCATATCCAGGAAATGATTGTCCATGTTCCGACCTTTCATTCTTGAAACCTAAGTGGCATGAAACACCATCATCAACTTAATATTGCCTTGAAAGTTCTGCAATAGCTCTTGTTGCTAGGCCTGCATGTTCTGCAAACTCAGTCGCTACTTGAGCAGCAGAGGTAGCATCCTTAAATTTCATGTTCCAATTCTGCCTGCCAATAGAAAAATTACCATTACCATCTCCAGGAAATGATTGCCCATGTTCCAACCTTTCATCCTTGAAACCTAAGTGGCATGAACCACCATCATCAACACAATATTGCCTTGAAAGTTCTACAACAGCTCTAGCAGCTAGGCTTGCATGTTCTGCAAACTCAGTCGCTACTTGAGCAGCAGAGGTAGCATCCTTAAATTTCATGTTCCAATTCTGCCTGCCAATAGAAAAATTACCATTACCATCTACAGGAAATGATTGCCCATGTTCCAACCTTTCATCCTTGAAACCTAAGTGGCATGAACCACCATCATCAACACAATATTGCCTTGAAAGTTCTACAACAGCTCTTGTAGCTAGGCCTACATGTTCTGCAAACTCAGTCGCTACTTGAGCAGTAAAGGTAGCATCTTTAAATTTCATGTTCCAATTGTGCCTGCCAATAGAAAAATTACCATTACCATCTCCAGGAAATGATTGTCCATGTTCCGACCTTTCATTCTTGAAACCTAAGTGGCATGAAACACCATCATCAACTTAATATTGCCTTGAAAGTTCTGCAATAGCTCTTGTTGCTAGGCCTGCATGTTCTGCAAACTCAGTCGCTACTTGAGCAGCAGAGGTAGCATCCTTAAATTTCATGTTCCAATTCTGCCTGCCAATAGAAAAATTACCATTACCATCTCCAGGAAATGATTGCCCATGTTCCAACCTTTCATCCTTGAAACCTAAGTGGCATGAACCACCATCATCAACACAATATTGCCTTGAAAGTTCTACAACAGCTCTGGCAGCTAGGCTTGCATGTTCTGCAAACTCAGTCGCTACTTGAGCAGCAAAGGTAGCATCTTTAAATTTCATGTTCCAATTGTGCCTGCCAATAGAAAAATTACCATTACCATCTCCAGGAAATGATTGTCCATGTTCCGACCTTTCATTCTTGAAACCTAAGTGGCATGAAACACCATCATCAACTTAATATTGCCTTGAAAGTTCTGCAACAGCTCTTGTTGCTAGGCCTGCATGTTCTGCAAACTCAGTCACTACTTGAGCAGTAGAAGTAGCATCCTTAAATTTCATGTTCCAATTCTGCCTGCCAATAGAAAAATTACCATTACCATCTACAGGAAATGATTGCCCATGTTCCAACCTTTCATCCTTGAAACCTAAGTGGCATGAACCACCATCATCAACACAATATTGCCTTGAAAGTTCTACAATAGCTCTTGTAGCTAAGCCTGCATGTTCTGCAAACTCAATCGCTACTTGAGCAGCAAAGGTAGCATCCTTAAATTTCATATTCCAATTGTGCCAGCCAATAGAAAAATTACCATTACCATCTCCAGGAAATGATTGCCCATGTTCCAAACATTCATCCTTGAAACCTAAGTGGCATGAACCACCATCATGAACACAATATTGCCTTGAAAGTTCTCCAACAGCTATGGCTGCTAGGTTTGCATGTTCTCCAAACTCAGCCGCTGCTTGAGCAGCAGAGGTAGCATCCTTAAATTTCATGTTCCAATACTGCCTGCAAATAGAACAATTACCATTACCATCTCAAGGAAATGATTGCCCATGTTCCAACCTTTCATCCTTGAAAACTAAGTGGCATGACCCACCATCATCAACACAATATTACCATGAAAGTTCTATAACAACTCTGGCAGCTAGGCTTGCATGTTCTGCAAACTCAGTCGCTACCTGAGCAGCAGAGGTAGCATCCTTAAATTTCATGTTCCAATTCTTCCTGCCAATAGAAAACTTACCACTACCATCTCCAGGAAATAAATGCCCATGTTCCAACCTTGCATGCTTGAAACCTAAGTGGCATGAAACACCATCATCAACACAATATTGCCTTGAAAGTTCTACAACAGCTCTTGTTGCTAGGCCTGCAAGTTCTGCAAACTCAGTCGCTACTTGAGCAGCAGAGGTAGCATCATTAAATTTCATGTTCCAGTACTGCCTGTCAACAGAACAATTACCATTACCATCTCAAGGAAATGATTACCCATGTTCCAACCATTCATCCTTGAAAACTAAGTGGCATGACCCACCATCATCAACACAATATTACCTTGAAAGTTCTCCAACATCTCTGGCAGCTAGGCTTGCATGTTCTGCAAACTCAGTTGCTACTTGAGCAGCAGAGGTAGCATCCTTAAATTTCATGTTCCAATTCTGCCTGCCAATAGAAAAATTACCATTACCATCTCCAGGAAATCATTGCCCATGTTCCAACCTTTCATCCTTGAAACCTAAGTGGCATGAAACACCATAATCAACACAAGATTGCCTTGAAAGTTCTCCAACATCTCTGGCAGCTAGGCTTGCATGTTCTGAAAATTCAGCCGTTGCGTGAGCAGCAGAGGTAGCATTCTTAAATTTCATGTTCCAATACTGCCTGCCAATAGAAAAATTACCATTACCATCTCCAGGAAATCATTGCCCATGTTCCAACCTTTCATCCTTGAAACCTAAGTGGCATGAAACACCATAATCAACACAAGATTGCCTTGAAAGTTCTCCAACATCTCTGGCAGCTAGGCTTGCATGTTCTGAAAATTCAGCCGTTGCTTGAGCAGCAGAGGTAGCATTCTTAAATTTCATGTTGCAATACTGCCTACCAACAAACAAATTACCATTACCATCTCAAGGAAATGATTGCCCATGTTCCAATATTTCATCCTTGAAACCTAAGTGGGATGAACCACCATCATCAACACAATATTATCTTGAAAGTTCTACAACAGCTCTGGCAGCTAGGCTTGCATGTTCTACAAACTCAGTCGCTACTTGAGCAATAGAGGTAGCATCCATAAATTTCATGTTCCAATTCTGCCTGCCAACACAAAAATTACCATTACCATCTCAAGGAAATGATTTCCCATGTTCCAAACTTTCATCCTTGAAACCTAAGTGGCATGAAACACCATCATCAACACAATATTGCCTTGATAGTTCTACAACAGCTCTTGTTGCTAGGCCTGCAAGTTCTGCAAACTCAGTCGCTACTTGAGCAGCAGAGGTAGCATCCTTAAATTTCATGTTCTAGTACTGCCTGTCAACAGAACAATTACCATTACCATCTCCAGGAAATGATTGCCCATGTTCCAAACTTTTATCCTTGAAACCTAAGTGGCATGAAACACCATCATCAACACAATATTGCCTTGATAGTTCTACAACAGCTCTTGTTGCTAGGCCTGCAAGTTCTGCAAACTCAGTCGCTACTTGAGCAGCAGAGGTAGCGTCCTTAAATTTCATGTTCTAGTACTGCCTGTCAATAGAACAATTACCATTACCATCTCAAGGAAATGATTACCCATGTTCCAACCATTCATCCTTGAAAACTAAGTGGCATGACCTACCATCATCAACACAATATTACCTTGAAAGTTCTACATCAACTCTGCCAGCTAGGCTTGCATGTTCTGCAAACTCAGTTGCTACTTGAGCAGCAGAGGTAGCATCCTTAAATTTCATGTTCCAATTCTGCCTGCCAATAGAAAAATTACCATTACCATCTCCAGGAAATTATTGCCCATGTTCCAACCTTTCATCCTTGAAACCTAAGTGGCATGAAACACCATCATCAACACAATATTGCCTTGAAAGTTCTCCAACATCTCTGGCAGCTAGGCTTGCATGTTCTAAAAAATTCAGCCGTCGCTTGAGCAGCAGAGGTAGCATCCTTAAATTTCATGTTCCAATATTGCCTACCAACAAAATAATTACCTTTACCATCTCAAGGAAATGATTGCCTATGTTCCAATCATTCATCCTTGAACCCTAAGTGGGATGAACCACCATCATCTATATAATATTACCTTGAAAGTTCTACAACAGCTCTGGCAGCTAAGCTTGCATGTTCTACAAACTCAGTCGCTACTTGAGCAATAGAGGTAGCATCCATAAATTTCATGTTCCAATTCTGCCTGCTAACACAAAATTACCATTACCATCTCAAGGAAATGATTTCCCATGTTCCAAACTTTCATCCTTGAAAACTAAGTAGCATGAACCGCCATCATCAACATAATATTGCCTTGAAAGTTCTACACCAGCTCTTGTTGCTAGGCCTGCAAGTTCTGCAAACTCAGTCGCTACTTGAGCAGCAGAGGTAGCATCCTTAAATTTCATGTTCCAATACTGCCTGCCAACAGAACAATTACCATTACCATCTCAAGGAAATGATTACCCATGTTCCAACCATTCATCCTTGAAAACTAAGTGGCATGACCCACCATCATCAACACAATATTACCTTGAAAGTTCTACAACAACTCTGGCAGCTAAGCTTGCATGTTTTGCAAAATCAGTTGCTACTTGAGCAGCAGAGGTAGCATCCTTAAATTTCATGTTCCAATTCTGCCTGCCAATAGAAAAATTACCATTACCATCTCCAGGAAATTATGGCCCATGTTCCATCCTTTCATACTTGAAACCTAAGTGGCATGAAACACCATCATCAACACAATATTGACTTGAAAGTTCTCCAACATCTCTGGCAGCTTGGCTTGCATGTTCTGAAAATTCAGCCATTGCTTGAGCAGCAGAGGTAGCATCCTTAAATTTCTTGTTCCAATACTTCCTACCAACAAAATAATTACCATTACCATCTCAAGGAAATGATTGCCCATGTTCCAATCATTCATCATTGAAACCTAAGTGGGATGAACCACCATCATAAACACAATATTACTTTAAAAGTTCTACAACAGCTCTGGCAGCTAAGCTTGCATGTTCTACAAACTCAGTCGCTACTTGAGCAATAGAGGTAGCATCCATAAATTTCATGTTCCAATTCTGCCTACCAACAGAAAAATTACCATTACCATCTCAAGGAAATAATTTCTCATGTTCCAACCTGTCATCCTTGAAAACTAAGTAGCATGAACCACCATCATCAACACAATATTGCCTTGAAAGTTCTACAACATCTCTTGTTGCTAGGCCTGCAAGTTCTGCAAACTCAGTCGCTACTTAAGCAGCAGAGGTAGCATCCTTAAATTTCATTTTCCAATACTGACTGGAAACAAAACAATTACCATTACCATCTCAAGGAAATGATTACCCATGTTCCAACAATTCATCCTTGAAAACTAAGTGGCATGACCCACCATCATCAACACAATATTACCTTGAAAGTTCTATAACAACTCTGGCAGCTAGGCTTGCATGTTCTGCAAACTCAGTTGCTACTTGAGCAGCAGAGGTAGCATCCTTAAATTTAATGTTCTAATTCTGCCTGCCAATAGAAAAATTACCATTACCATCTCCAGGAAATTATTGCCCATGTTTCAACCTTTCATCCTTGAAACCAAAGTGGCATGAAACACCATCATCAACACAATATTGCCTTGAACGTTCTCCAACATCTCTGGCAGCTAGGCTTGTATGTTCTGAAAATTCAGCCGTTGCTTGAGCAGCAGAGGTAGCATCCTTAAATTTCATGTTCCAATACTGCCTACCAACAAAACAATTACCATTACCATCTCAAGGAAATGATTGCCCATGTTCCAATCTTTCATCCTTGAAACCTAAGTGGGATGAACCATCATCATCAACACAATATTACCTTGAAAGTTCTACAACAGCTCTGGCAGCTAGGCTTGCATGTTCTACAAACTCAGTCGCTACTTGAGCAATAGAGGTAGCATCCATAAATTTCATGTTCCGATTCTGCCTGCCAATAAAAAAATTACCATTACCATCTCAAGGAAATGATTTCCCATGTTCCAACCTTTCATCCTTGAAAACTAAGTGGCATGAACCACCATCATCAACACAATATTGCCTTGAATGTTCTACAACAGCTCTGGCAGCTAGGCTTGCATATTCTGCAAACTCAGTCGCTACTTGAGCAGCAGAGGTAGCATCCTTAAATTTCATGTTCCAATTCTGCCTGCCAATAGAAAAATTACTATTACCATCTCTAGGAAATGATTGCCCATGTTCCAACATTTCATCCTTGAAACTTAATTGGCATGAAACACCATCATCAACACAATATTGCCTTGAAAGTTCTACAACAGCTCTTGTTGCTAGGCCTGCAAGTTCTGCAAACTCAGTCGCTACTTGAGCAGCAGAGGTAGCATCCTTAAATTTCATATTCCAATACTTCCTGCCAATAGAACAATTACCATTACCATCTCAAGGAAATGATTACCCATGTTCCAACCATTCATCCTTGAAAACTAAGTGGCATGACCCACCATCATCAACACAATATTACCTTGAAAGTTCTCCAACATCTCTGGCAGCTAGGCTTGCATGTTCTGCAAACTCAATTGCTACTTGAGCAGCAGAGGTAGCATCCTTAAATTTCATGTTCCAATTCTGCCTGCCAATAGAAAAATTACCATTACCATCTCAAGGAAATTATTTCCCGTGTTCCAACCTTTCATCCTTGAAACCTAAGTGGCATGAAACACCATAATCAATACAAGATTGCTGTGAAAGTTCTCCAACATCTCTGGCAGCTAGGCTTGCATGTTTTGAAAATTCAGCCGTTGCTTGAGCAGCAGAGGTAGCATCCTTAAATTTCATGTTCCAATACTGCCTACCAAAAAACAAATTACCATTACCATCTCAAGGAAATGATTGCCCATGTTCCAATCTTTTATCCTTGAAACCAAAGTGGGATGAACCACCATCATCAACACAATATTACCTTGAAAGTTCTACAACAGCTCTGGCAGCTAGGCTTGAATGTTCTACAAACTCAGTCGCTACTTGAGCAATAGAGGTAGCATCTATAAATTTTATGTTCCAATTCTGCCTGCCAACAGAAAAATTACCATTACCATCTTAAGGAAATGATTTTCCATGTTCCAACCTTTCATCCTTGAAACTGAATTGGCATGAAACACCATCATCAACACAATATTGCCTTGAAAGTTCTACAACAGCTCTTGTTTCTAGGCCTGCAAGTTCTGCAAACTCAGTCACTACTTGAGCAGCAGAGGTAGCATCCTTAAATTTCATGTTCCAATACTGCCTGCCAACAGAACAATTACCATTACCATCTCAAGGAAATGATTACCCATGTTCCAACCATTCATCCTTGAAAACTAAGTGGCATGACCCACCATCATCAACACAATATTACCTTGAAAGTTCTCCAACATCTCTGGCAGCTATGCTTGCATGTTCTGCAAACTCAGTAGCTACTTGAGCAGCAGAGGTAGCATCCTTAAATTTCACGTTCCAATTCTGCCTGCCAATTGAACAATTACCATTACCATCTCAAGGAAATCATTGCCCATGTTCCAACCTTTCATCCTTGAAACCTAAGTGGCATGAAACACCATAATCTACACAAGATTGACTTGAAAGTTCCCCAACATCTCTGGCAGCTAGGCTTGCATGTTTTGAAAATTCAGCCGTTGCTTGAGCAGCAGAGGTAGCATCCTTAAATTTTATGTTCCAATACTGCCTACCAACAAAAAAATTACCATTACCATCTCAAGGAAGTGATTGCCCATGTTCCAATCTTTTATCCTTGAAACCTAAGTGGGATGAACCACCATCATCAACACAATATTACCTTGAAAGTTCTACAACAGCTCTGGCAGCTAGGCTTGCATGTTCTACAAATTCAGCCGTTGCTTGAGCAGCAGAGGTAGCATTCATAAATTTCATGTTCCGATTCTGCCTGCCAACAAAACAATTACCATTACCATCTCAAGGAAATGATTTCCCATGTTCCAACCTTTCATCCTTGAAAACTAAGTAGCATGAACCACCATCATCAACACAATATTGCCTTGAATGTTCTACAACAGCTTTGGCAGCTAGGCTTGCATATTCTGCAAACTCAGTTGCTACTTGAGCGGCAGAGGTAGCATCCTTAAATTTCATGTTCCAATTCTGCCTGCCAATAGAAAAATTACCATTACCATCTCCAGGAAATGATTGCCCATGTTCCAACATTTCATCCTTGAAACTTAATTGGCATGAAACACCATCATCAACACAATATTGCCTAGAAAGTTCTACAACAGCTCTTGTTGCTAGGCCTGCAGGTTCTGCAAACTCAGTCGCTACTTGAGCAGCAGAGGTAGCATCCTTAAATTTCATGTTCCAATACTGCCTGCCAATAGAACAATTACCATTACCATCTCAAGGAAATGATTACCCATGTTCCAACCATTCATCCTTGAAAACTAAGTGGCATGACCCACCATCATCAACACAATATTACCTTGAAAGTTCTCCATCATCTCTGGCAGCTAGGCTTGCATGTTCTGCAAACTCAGTTGCTACTTGAGCAGCAGAGGTAGCATCCTTAAATTTCATATTCCAATTTTGCCGGCCAATAGAAAAATTACCATTACCATCTCAAGGAAATCATTGCCCATGTTCCAACCTTTCATCCTTGAAACCTAAGTGGCATGAAACACCATAATCAACACAAGATTGCCTTGAAAGTTCTCCAACATCTCTGGCAGCTAGGCTTGCATGTTTTGAAAATTCAGCCGTTGCTTGAGCAGCAGAGATAGCATCCTTAAATTTCATGTTCCAATACTGCCTACCAACAAAAATATTACCATTACCATCTCAAGGAAATGATTGCCCATGTTCCAATCTTTTATCCTTGAAACCTAAGTGGGATGAACCACCATCATCAACACAATATTACCTTGAAAGTTCTACAATACCTCTGGCAGCTAGGCTTGCATGTTCTACAAACTCAGTCGCTACTTGAGCAATACAGTTAGCATCCATAAATTTTATGTTCCAATTCTGCCTGCCAACAGAAAAATTACCATTACCATCTCAAGGAAATGATTTCCCATGTTCCAACCTTTCATCCTTGAAACTTAATTGGCATGAAACACCATCATCATCACAATATTGCCTTGAAAGTTTTACAACATCTCTTGTTTCTAGGCGTGCAAGTTCTGCAAACTCAGTCGCTACTTGAGCAGCAGAGGTAGCATCCTTAAATTTCATGTTCCAATACTGCCTGCCAACAGAACAATTATCATTACCATCTCAAGGAAATGATTACCCATGTTCCAACCATTCATCCTTGAAAACTAAGTGGCATGACCCACCATCATCAACACAATATTACCTTGAAAGTTCTCCAACATCTCTGGCAGCTAGGCTTGCATGTTCTGCAAACTCAGTTGCTACTTGAGCAGCAGAGGTAGCATCCTTAAATTTCATGTTCCAATTTTGCCTGCCAATAGAAAAATTACCATTACCATCTCAAGGAAATCATTGCCCATGTTCCAACCTTTCATCCTTGAAACCTAAGTGGCATGAAACACCATAATCAACACAAGATTGCCTTGAAAGTTCTCCAACATCTCTGGCAGCTAGGCTTGCATGTTTTGAAAATTCAGCCGTTGCTTGAGCAGCAGAGATAGCATCCTTAAATTTCATGTTCCAATACTGCCTACCAACAAAAATATTACCATTACCATCTCAAGGAAATGATTGCCCATGTTCCAATCTTTTATCCTTGAAACCTAAGTGGGATGAACCACCATCATCAACACAATATTACCTTGAAAGTTCTACAACAGCTCTGGCAGCTAGGCTTGCATGTTCTACAAACTCAGTCGCTACTGGAGCAATAGAGGTAGCATCCATAAATTTTATGTTCCAATTCTCCCTGCCAACAGAAAAATTACTTTTACCATCTCAAGGAAATGATTTCCCATGTTCCAACCTTTCATCCTTGAAACTTAATTGGCATGAAACACCATCATCAACACAATATTGCCTTGAAAGTTCTACAACAGCTCTTGTTTCTAGGCCTGCAAGTTCTGCAAACTCAGTCGCTACTTGAGCAGCAGAGGTAGCATCCTTAAATTTCATGTTCCAATACTGCCTGCCAACAGAACAATTACCATTACCATCTCAAGGAAATGATTACCCATGTTCCAACCATTCATCCTTGAAAACTAAGTGGCATGACCCACCATCATCAACACAATATTACCTTGAAAGTTCTCCAACATCTCTGGCAGCTAGGCTTGCATGTTCTGCAAACTCAGTTGCTACTTGAGCAGCAGAGGTAGCATCCTTAAATTTCACGTTCCAATTCTGCCTGCCAACAGAACAATTACCATTACCATCTCAAGGAAATCATTGCCCATGTTCCAACCTTTCATCCTTGAAACCTAAGTGGCATGAAACACCATAATCAACACAAGATTGCCTTGAAAGTTCTCCAACATCTCTGGCAGCTAGGCTTGCATGTTCTGAAAATTCAGCCGTTGCTTGAGCAGTAGAGGTAGCATCCTTAAATTTCATGTTCCAATACTGCCTACCAACAAAACAATTATCATTACCATCTCAAGAAAATGATTTCCCATGTTCCAATCTTTCATCCTTGAAACCTAAGTGGGATGAACCACCATAATCAACACAATATTACCTTGAAAGTTCTACAACAGCTCTGGCAGCTAGGCTTGCATGTTTTACAAATTCAGCCGTTGCTTGAGCAGCAGAGGTAGCATCCTTAAATTTCATGTTCCAATTCTGCCTGCCAATAGAAAAATTACCATTACCATCTCAAGGAAATCATTGCCCATGTTCCAACCTTTCATCCTTGAAACCTAAGTGGCATGAAACACCATAATCAACACAAGATTGCCTTTAAAGTTCTCCAACATCTCTGGCAGCTAGGCTTGCATGTTTTGAAAATTCAGCCGTTGCTTGAGCAGCAGAGGTAGCATCCTTAAATTTCATGTTCCAATACTGCCTGCCAATAGAACAATTATCATTACCATCTCAAGGAAATGATTACCCATGTTCCAACCATTCATCCTTGAAAACTAAGTGGCATGACCCACCATCATCAACACAATATTACCTTGAAAGTTCTCCAACATCTCTGGCAGCTAGGCTTGCATGTTCTGCAAACTCAGTTGCTACTTGAGCAGCAGAGGTAGCATTCTTAAATTTCATGTTCCAATTTTGCCTGCCAATAGAAAAATTACCATTACCATCTCCAGCAAATCATTGCCCATGTTCCAACCTTTCATCCTTGAAACCTAAGTGGCATGAAACACCATAATCAACAAAAGATTGCCTTGAAAGTTCTCCAACATCTCTGGCAGCTAGGCTTGCATGTTCTGAAAATTCAGCCGTTGCTTGAGCACCAGAGGTAGCATCCTTAAATTTCATGTTCCAATACTGCCTAGCAACAAAAATATTACCATTACCATCTCAAGGAAATGATTGCCCATGTTCCAATCTTTTATCCTTGAAACCTAAGTGGGATGAACCACCATCATCAACACAATATTACCTTGAAAGTTCTACAACAGCTCTGGCAGCTAGGCTTGCATGTTCTACAAACTCAGTCGCTACTTGAGCAATAGAGGTAGCATCCATAAATTTTTATGTTCCAATTCTCCCTGCCAACAGAAAAATTACTTTTACCATCTCAAGGAAATGATTTCCCATGTTCCAACCTTTCATCCTTGAAACTTAATTGGCATGAAACACCATCATCAACACAATATTGCCTTGAAAGTTCTACAACAGCTCTTGTTTCTAGGCCTGCAAGTTCTGCAAACTCAGTCGCTACTTGAGCAGCAGAGGTAGCATCCTTAAATTTCATGTTCCAATACTGCCTGCCAACAGAACAATTATCATTACCATCTCAAGGAAATGATTACCCATGTTCCAACCATTCATCCTAAAAACTAAGTGGCATGACCCACCATCATCAACACAATATTACCTTGAAAGTTCTCCAACATCTCTGGCAGCTAGGCTTGCATGTTCTGCAAACTCAGTTGCTACTTGAGCAGCAGAGGTAGCATCCTTAAATTTCACGTTCCAATTCTGCCTGCCAACAGAACAATTACCATTACCATCTCAAGGAAATCATTGCCCATGTTCCAACCTTTCATCCTTGAAACCTAAGTGGCATGAAACACCATAATCAACACAAGATTGCCTTGAAAGTTCTCCAACATCTCTGGCAGCTAGGCTTGCATGTTCTGAAAATTCAGCCGTTGCTTGAGCAGTAGAGGTAGCATCCTTAAATTTCATGTTCCAATACTGCCTACCAACAAAACAATTATCATTACCATCTCAAGAAAATGATTTCCCATGTTCCAATCTTTCATCCTTGAAACCTAAGTGGGATGAACCACCATAATCAACACAATATTACCTTGAAAGTTCTACAACAGCTCTGGCAACTAGGCTTGCATGTTTTACAAATTCAGCCGTTGCTTGAGCAGCAGAGGTAGCATCCTTAAATTTCATGTTCCAATTCTGCCTGCCAATAGAAAAATTACCATTACCATCTCAAGGAAATCATTGCCCATGTTCCAACCTTTCATCCTTGAAACCTAAGTGGCATGAAACACCACAATCAACACAAGATTGCCTTTAAAGTTCTCCAACATCTCTGGCAGCTAGGCTTGCATGTTTTGAAAATTCAGCCGTTGCTTGAGCAGCAGAGGTAGCATCCTTAAATTTCATGTTCCAATACTGCCTACCAACAAAACAATTACCATTACCATCTCAAGGAAATGATTTCCCATGTTCCAATCTTTTATCCTTGAAACTTAAGTGGGATGAACCACCATCATCAACACAATATTACCTTGAAAGTTCTACAACAGCTCTGGCAGCTAAGCTTGCATGTTCTACAAACTCAGTCGCTACTTGAGCAATAGAGGTAGCATCCATAAATTTCATGTTCCAATTCTGCCTGCCAACAGAAAAATTACCATTACCATCTCAAGGAAATGATTTTCCATGTTCCAACCTTTCATCCTTGAAAACTAAGTAGCATGAACCACCATCATCAACACAATATTGCCTTGAAAGTTCTACACCAGCTCTTGTTGCTAGGCCTGCAAGTTCTGCAAACTCAGTCGCTACTTGAGCAGCAGAGGTAGCATCCTTAAATTTCATGTTCCAATACTGCCTGCCAACAGAACAATTACCATTACCATCTCAAGGATATGATTACCCATGTTCCAACCATTCATCCTTGAAAACTAAGTGGCATGACCCACCATCATCAACACAATATTACCTTGAAAGTTCTCCAACATCTCTGGCAGCTAGGCTTGCATGTTCTGCAAACTCAGTTGCTACTTGAGCAGCAGAGGTAGCATCCTTAAATTTCATGTTCCAATTCTGCCTGCCAATAGAAAAATTACCATTACCATCTCCAGGAAATCATTGCCCATGTTCCAACCTTTCATCCTTGAAACCTAAGTGGCATGAAACACCATAATCAACACAAGATTGCCTTGAAAGTTCTCCAACATCTCTGGCAGCTAGGCTTGCATGTTCTGAAAATTCAGCCGTTGCTTGAGCAGCAGAGGTAGCATCCTTAAATTTCATGTTCCAATACTGCCTACCAACAAAAAAATTACCATTACCATCTCAAGGAAATGATTGCCCATGTTCCAATCTTTCATCCTTGAAACCTAAGTGGGATGAACCACCATCATCAACACAATATTACCTTGAAAGTTCTACAACAGCTCTGGCAGCTAAGCTTGCATGTTCTACAAACTCAGTCGCCACTTGAGCAATAGAGGTAGCATCCATAAATTTCATGTTCCAATTCTGCCTGCCAACAGAAAAATTACCATTACCATCTCAAGGAAATGATTTTCCATGTTCCAACCTTTCATCCTTGAAAACTAAGTTGCATGAACCACCATCATCAACACAATATTGCCTTGAAAGTTCTACACCAGCTCTTGTTGCTAGGCCTGCAAGTTCTGCAAACTCAGTCGCTACTTGAGCAGCAGAGGTAGCATCCTTAAATTTCATGTTCCAATACTGCCTGCCAACAGAACAATTACCATTACCATCTCAAGGATATGATTACCCATGTTCCAACCATTCATCCTTGAAAACTAAGTGGCATGACCCACCATCATCAACACAATATTACCTTGAAAGTTCTCCAACATCTCTGGCAGCTAGGCTTGCATGTTCTGCAAACTCAGTTGCTACTTGAGCAGAGCAGAGGTAGCATCCTTAAATTTCATGTTCCAATTCTGCCTGCCAATAGAAAAATTACCATTACCATCTCCAGGAAATCATTGCCCATGTTCCAACCTTTCATCCTTGAAACCTAAGTGGCATGAAACACCATAATCAACACAAGATTGCCTTGAAAGTTCTCCAACATCTCTGGCAGCTAGGCTTGCATGTTCTGAAAATTCAGCCGTTGCTTGAGCACCAGAGGTAGCATCCTTAAATTTCATGTTCCAATACTGCCTACCAACAAAAAAATTACCATTACCATCTCAAGGAAATGATTGCCCATGTTCCAATCTTTCATCCTTAAACCCTAAGTGGGATGAACCACCATCATCAACACAATATTACCTTGAAAGTTCTACAACAGCTCTGGCAGCTAAGCTTGCATGTTCTACAAACTCAGTCGCTACTTGAGCAATAGAGGTAGCATCCATAAATTTCATGTTCCAATTCTGCCTGCCAACAGAAAAATTACCATTACCATCTCAAGGAAATGATTTTCCATGTTCCAACCTTTCATCCTTGAAAACTAAGTAGCATGAACCACCATCATCAACACAATATTGCCTTGAAAGTTCTACACCAGCTCTTGTTGCTAGGCCTGCAAGTTCTGCAAACTCAGTCGCTACTTGAGCAGCAGAGGTAGCATCCTTAAATTTCATGTTCCAATACTGCCTGCCAACAGAACAATTACCATTACCATCTCAAGGATATGATTACCCATGTTCCAACCATTCATCCTTGAAAACTAAGTGGCATGACCCACCATCATCAACACAATATTACCTTGAAAGTTCTCCAACATCTCTGGCAGCTAGGCTTGCATGTTCTGCAAACTCAGGTGCTACTTGAGCAGCAGAGGTAGCATCCTTAAATTTCATGTTCCAATTCTGCCTGCCAATAGAAAAATTACCATTACCATCTCCAGGAAATCATTGCCCATGTTCCAACCTTTCATCCTTGAAACCTAAGTGGCATGAAACACCATAATCAACACAAGATTGCCTTGAAAGTTCTCCAACATCTCTGGCAGCTAGGCTTGCATGTTCTGAAAATTCAGCCGTTGCTTGAGCAGCAGAGGTAGCATCCTTAAATTTCATGTTCCAATACTGCCTACCAACAAAAAAATTACCATTACCATCTCAAGGAAATGATTGCCCATGTTCCAATCTTTCATCCTTGAAACCCTAAGTGGGATGAACCACCATCATCAACACAATATTACCTTGAAAGTTCTACAACAGCTCTGGCAGCTAAGCTTGCATGTTCTACAAACTCAGTCGCTACTTGAGCAATAGAGGTAGCATCCATAAATTTCATGTTCCAATTCTGCCTGCCAACAGAAAAATTACCATTACCATCTCAAGGAAATGATTTTCCATGTTCCAACCTTTCATCCTTGAAAACTAAGTAGCATGAACCACCATCATCAACACAATATTGCCTTGAAAGTTTTACACCAGCTCTTGTTGCTAGGCCTGCAAGTTCTGCAAACTCAGTCGCTACTTGAGCAGCAGAGGTAGCATCCTTAAATTTCATGTTCCAATACTGCCTGCCAACAGAACAATTACCATTACCATCTCAAGGATATGATTACCCATGTTCCAACCATTCATCCTTGAAAACTAAGTGGCATGACCCACCATCATCAACACAATATTGCCTTGAAAGTTCTACAATAGCTCTGGCAGCTAGGCTTGCATGTTCTGCAAACTCAGTCGCTACTTGAGCAGCAGAGGTAGCATCCTTAAATTTCATGTTCCAATTCTGCCTGCCAATAGAAAAATTACCATTACCATCTCCAGGAAATCATTGCCCATGTTCCAACCTTTCATCCTTGAAACCTAAGTGGCATGAAACACCATAATCAACACAAGATTGCCTTGAAAGTTCTCCAACATCTCTGGCAGCTAGGCTTGCATGTTCTGAAAATTCAGCCGTTGCTTGAGCACCAGAGGTAGCATCCTTAAATTTCATGTTCCAATACTGCCTACCAACAAAAAAATTACCATTACCATCTCAAGGAAATGCTTGCCCATGTTACAATCTTTCATCCTTGAACCCTAAGTGGGATGAACCACCATCATCAACACAATATTACCTTGAAAGTTCTACAACAGCTCTGGCAGCTAAGCTTGCATGTTCTACAAACTCAGTCGCTACTTGAGCAATAGAGGTAGCATCCATAAATTTCATGTTCCAATTCTGCCTGCCAACAGAAAAATTACCATTACCATCTCAAGGAAATGATTTTCCATGTTCCAACCTTTCATCCTTGAAAACTAAGTAGCATGAACCACCATCATCAACACAATATTGCCTTGAAAGTTCTACACCAGCTCTTGTTGCTAGGCCTGCAAGTTCTGCAAACTCAGTCGCTACTTGAGCAGCAGAGGTAGCATCCTTAAATTTCATGTTCCAATACTGCCTGCCAACAGAACAATTACCATTACCATCTCAAGGATATGATTACCCATGTTCCAACCATTCATCCTTGAAAACTAAGTGGCATGACCCACCATCATCAACACAATATTACCTTGAAAGTTCTCCAATATCTCTGGCAGCTAGGCTTGCATGTTCTGCAAACTCAGGTGCTACTTGAGCAGCAGAGGTAGCATCCTTAAATTTCATGTTCCAATTCTGCCTGCCAATAGAAAAATTACCATTACCATCTCCAGGAAATCATTGCCCATGTTCCAACCTTTCATCCTTGAAACCTAAGTGGCATGAAACACCATAATCAACACAAGATTGCCTTGAAAGTTCTCCAACATCTCTGGCAGCTAGGCTTGCATGTTCTGAAAATTCAGCCGTTGCTTGAGCACCAGAGGTAGCATCCTTAAATTTCATGTTCCAATACTGCCTACCAACAAAAAAATTACCATTACCATCTCAAGGAAATGATTGCCCATGTTCCAATCTTTCATCCTTAAACCCTAAGTGGGATGAACCACCATCATCAACACAATATTACCTTGAAAGTTCTACAACAGCTCTGGCAGCTAAGCTTGCATGTTCTACAAACTCAGTCGCTACTTGAGCAATAGAGGTAGCATCCATAAATTTCATGTTCCTATTCTGCCTGCCAACAGAAAAATTACCATTACCATCTCAAGGAAATGATTTTCCATGTTCCAACCTTTCATCCTTGAAAACTAAGTAGCATGAACCACCATCATCAACACAATATTGCCTTGAAAGTTCTACACCAGCTCTTGTTGCTAGGCCTGCAAGTTCTGCAAACTCAGTCGCTACTTGAGCAGCAGAGGTAGCATCCTTAAATTTCATGTTCCAATACTGCCTGCCAACAGAACAATTACCATTACCATCTCAAGGATATGATTACCCATGTTCCAACCATTCATCCTTGAAAACTAAGTGGCATGACCCACCATCATCAACACAATATTACCTTGAAAGTTCTCCAATATCTCTGGCAGCTAGGCTTGCATGTTCTGCAAACTCAGTTGCTACTTGAGCAGCAGAGGTAGCATCCTTAAATTTCATGTTCCAATTCTGCCTGCCAATAGAAAAATTACCATTACCATCTCCAGGAAATCATTGCCCATGTTCCAACCTTTCATCCTTGAAACCTAAGTGGCATGAAACACCATAATCAACACAAGATTGCCTTAAAAGTTCTCCAACATCTCTGGCAGCTAGGCTTGCATGTTCTGAAAATTCAGCCGTTGCTTGAGCACCAGAGGTAGCATCCTTAAATTTCATGTTCCAATACTGCCTACCAACAAAAAAATTACCATTACCATCTCAAGGAAATGATTGCCCATGTTACAATCTTTCATCCTTGAACCCTAAGTGGGATGAACCACCATCATCAACACAATATTACCTTGAAAGTTCTACAACAGCTCTGGCAGCTAAGCTTGCATGTTCTACAAACTCAGTCGCTACTTGAGCAATAGAGGTAGCATCCATAAATTTCATGTTCCAATTCTGCCAACAGAAAAATTACCATTACCATCTCAAGGAAATGATTGCCCATGTTACAATCTTTCATCCTTGAACCCTAAGTGGGATGAACCACCATCATCAACACAATATTACCTTGAAAGTTCTACAATAGCTCTGGCAGCTAAGCTTGCATGTTCTACAAACTCAGTCGCTACTTGAGCAATAGAGGTAGCATCCATAAATTTCATGTTCCAATTCTACCTGCCAACAGAAAAATTACCATTACCATCTCAAGGAAATGATTTTCCATGTTCCAACCTTTCATCCTTGAAAACTAAGTAGCATGAACCACCATCATCAACACAATATTGCCTTGAAAGTTCTACACCAGCTCTTGTTGCTAGGCCTGCAAATTCTGCAAACTCAGTCGCTACTTGAGCAGCAGAGGTAGCATCCTTAAATTTCATGTTCCAATACTGCCTGCCAACAGAACAATTACCATTACCATCTCAAGGATATGATTACCCATGTTCCAACCATTCATCCTTGAAAACTAAGTGGCATGACCCACCATCATCAACACAATATTTCCTTGAAAGTTCTCCAACATCTCTGGCAGCTAGGCTTGCATGTTCTGCAAACTCAGTTTCTACTTGAGCAGCAGAGGTAGCATCCTTAAATTTCATGTTCCAATTCTGCCGGCCAATAGAAATATTACCATTACCATCTCCAGGAAATCATTACCCATGTTCCAACCTTTCATCCTTGAAACCTAAGTGGCATGAAACACCATAATCAACACAAGATTGCCTTGAAAGTTCTCCAACATCTGTGGCAGCTACGCTTGCATGTTTTGAAAATTCAGCCATTGCTTGAGCAGCAGAGGTAGCATCCTTAAATTTCATGTTCCAATACTACCTACCAACAAAAAAATTACCATTACAATCTCAAGGAAATGATTGCCCATGTTCCAATCTTTCATCCTTGAAACCTAAGTGGGATGAACCACCATCATCAACACAATATTACCTTGAAAGTTCTACAACAGCTCTGGCAGCTAAGCTTGCATGTTCTACAAACTCAGTCGCTACTTGAGCAATAGAGGTAGCATCCATAAATTTCATGTTCCAATTCTGCCTACCAACAGAAAAATTACCATTACCATCTCAAGGAAATGATTTCTCATGTTCCAATCTTTCATCCTTGAAACCTAAGTGGGATGAACCACCATCATCAACACAATATTACCTTGAAAGTTCTACAACACTTCTGGCAGCTAGGCTTGCATGTTCTCCAAACTCAGTCGCTACTTGAGCAATAGAGGTAGCATCCATAAATTTTATGTTCCAATTCTGCCTGCCAACAGAAAAATTACCGTTACCATCTCAAGGAAATGATTTCACATGTTCCAACCTTTCATCCTTGAAACTTAATTGCCATGAACCACCATCATCAACACAATATTGCCTTGAAAGTTCTACACCAGCTCTTGTTGCTAGGCCTGCAAGTTCTGCAAACTCAATCGCTACTTGAGCAGCAGAGGTAGCATCCTTAAATTTCATGTTCCAATACTGCCTGCCAACAGAACAATTACCATTAGCATCTCAATGATATGATTACCCATGTTCCAACCATTCATCCTTGAAAACTAAGTGGCATGACCCACCATCATCAACACAATATTACCTTGAAAGTTCTCAAACATCTCTGGCAGCTAGGCTTGCATGTTCTGCGAACTCAGTTGCTACTTGAGCAGCAGAGGTAGCATCCTTAAATTTCATGTTCCAATTCTGCCGGCCAATAGAAAAATTACCATTACCATCTCCAGGAAATCATTGCCCATGTTCCAACCTTTCATCCTTGAAACCTAAGTGGCATGAAACACCAAAATCAACACAAGATTGCCTTGAAAGTTCTCCAACATCTGTGGCAGCTAGGCTTGCATGTTTTGAAAATTCAGCCGTTGCTTGAGCAGCAGAGGTAGCATCCTTAAATTTCATGTTCCAATACTACCTACCAACAAAAAAATTACCATTACCATCTCAAGGAAATGATTGCCCATGTTCCAATCTTTCATCCTTGAAACCTAAGTGGGATGAACCACCATCATCAACACAATATTACCTTGAAAGTTCTACAACAGCTCTGGCAGCTAAGCTTGCATGTTCTACAAACTCAGTCGCTACTTGAGCAATAGAGGTAGCATCCATAAATTTCATGTTCCAATTCTGCCTACCAACAGAAAAATTACCATTACCATCTCAAGGAAATGATTTCTCATGTTCCAATCTTTCATCCTTGAAACCTAAGTGGGATGAACCACCATCATCAACACAATATTACCTTGAAAGTTCTACAACACTTCTGGCAGCTAGGCTTGCATGTTCTCCAAACTCAGTCGCTACTTGAGCAATAGAGGTAGCATCCATAAATTTTATGTTCCAATTCTGCCTGCCAACAGAAAAATTACCGTTAACATCTCAAGGAAATGATTTCCCATGTTCCAACCTTTCATCCTTGAAACTTAATTGGCATGAAACACCATCATCAACACAATATTGCCTTGAAAGTTCTACAACAGCTCTTGTTGCTAGGCCTGCAAGTTCTGCAAACTCAGTCGCTACTTGAGCAGCAGAGGTAGCATCCTTAAATTTCATGTTCCAATACTGCCTGCCAATAGAACAATTACCATTACCATCTCAAGGAAATGATTACCCATGTTCCAACCATTCATCCTTGAAAACTAAGTGGCATGACCCACCATCATCAACACAATATTACCTTGAAAGTTCTCCAACATCTCTGGCAGCTAGGCTTGCATGTTCTGCAAACTCAGTTGCTACTTGAGCAGCAGAGGTAGCATCCTTAAATTTCATGTTCCAATTCTGCCTGCCAATAGAAAAATTACCATTACCATCTCCAGGAAATCATTGCCCATGTTCCAACCTTTCATCCTTGAAACCTAAGTGGCATGAAACACCATAATCAACACAAGATTGCCTTGAAAGTTCTCCAACATCTCTGGCAGCTAGGCTTGCATGTTTTGAAAATTCAGCCGTTGCTTGAGCAGCAGAGGTAGCATCCTTAAATTTCATGTTCCAATACTACCTACCAACAAAAAAATTACCATTACCATCTCAAGGAAATGATTGCCCATGTTCCAATCTTTCATCCTTGAAACCTAAGTGGGATGGACCACCATCATCAACACAATATTACCTTGAAAGTTCTACAATAGCTCTGGCAGCTAAGCTTGCATGTTCTACAAACTCAGTCGCTACTTGAGCAATAGAGGTAGCATCCATAAATTTCATGTTCCAATTCTGCCTACCAACAGAAAAATTACCATTACCATCTCAAGGAAATGATTTCTCATGTTCCAATCTTTCATCCTTGAAACCTAAGTGGGATGAACCACCATCATCAACACAATATTACCTTGAAAGTTCTACAACAACTTCTGGCAGCTAGGCTTGCATGTTCTCCAAACTCAGTCGCTACTTGAGCAATAGAGGTAGCATCCATAAATTTTATGTTCCAATTCTGCCTGCCAACAGAAAAATTACCGTTACCATCTTAATGAAATTATTTCCCATGTTCCAACCTTTCATCCTTGAAACTTAATTGGCATGAAACACCATCATCAACACAATATTGCCTTGAAAGTTCTACAACAGCTCTTGTTGCTAGGCCTGCAAGTTCTGCAAACTCAGTCGCTACTTGAGCAGCAGAGGTAGCATCCTTAAATTTCATGTTCCAATACTGCCTGCCAATAGAACAATTACCATTACCATCTCAAGGAAATGATTACCCATGTTCCAACCATTCATCCTTGAAAACTAAGTGGCATGACCCACCATCATCAACACAATATTACCTTGAAAGTTCTCCAACACCTCTGGCAGCTAGGCTTGCATGTTCTGCAAACTCAGTCGCTACTTGAGCAATAGAGGTAGCATCCATAAATTTTATGTTCCAATTCTGCCTGCCAACAGAAAAATTACCGTTACCATCTCAAGGAAATGATTTCCCATGTTCCAACCTTTCATCCTTGAAACTTAATTGGCATGAAACACCATCATCAACACAATATTGCCTTGAAATTTCTACAACAGCTCTTGTTGCTAGGCCTGCAAGTTCTGCAAACTCAGTCGCTACTTGAGCAGCAGAGGTAGCATCCTTAAATTTCATGTTCCAATACTGCCTGCCAACAGAACAATTACCATTACCATCTCAAGGAAATGATTACCCATGTTCCAACCATTCATCCTTGAAAACTAAGTGGCATGACCCACCATCATCAACACAATATTACCTTGAAAGTTCTCCAACATCTCTGGCAGCTAGGCTTGCATGTTCTGCAAACTCAGTTGCTACTTGAGCAGCAGAGGTAGCATCCTTAAATTTCATGTTCCAATTCTGCCTGCCAATAGAAAAATTACCATTACCATCTCCAGGAAATCATTGCCCATGTTCCAACCTTTCATCCTTGAAACCTAAGTGGCATGAAACACCA
This sequence comes from Nicotiana tomentosiformis, assembly GCF_000390325.3. Classification (NCBI taxonomy): domain Eukaryota; kingdom Viridiplantae; phylum Streptophyta; class Magnoliopsida; order Solanales; family Solanaceae; genus Nicotiana; species Nicotiana tomentosiformis. The sequence continues at coordinate 50,823 of NW_027174697.1, forward strand.
TAATCAACACAAGATTGCCTTGAAAGTTCTCCAACATCTCTGGCAGCTAGGCTTGCAACATGAAATTTAAGGATGCTACCTCTGCTGCTCAAGCAGCAGCTCACTTTGCAGAACATGCAAGCCTACCTGCCAGAGCTGTTGTAGGACTTTCAAGGCAAGATAGTGTTGATGATGGTGGTTCATGCCACTAAGGTTTCAAGGATGAAAGGTTAGAACATGGACAATTATTTCCTGGAGATGGTAATGGTAATGGTAATGGACAATTTAAGGATGATACCTCTGCTGCTCCAGCAGCATCTGACTTTTCAGAACATGCAACCCAAGCTGCCAGAGGTGTGGTTGGACTTTCAAGGCAATATTGTGTTGATGATGGTGGTTCATGCCAATTAGGTTTCAAGGATGAAAGTTTGGAACATGGGCAATCATTTCCTGGAGATGGTAATTTTTCTGTTGGCAGGCAGAATTGGAACATGAAATTTAAGGATGCTACATCTGCTGCTCAAGCAGCGGCTGAGTTTGCAGAACATGCACGCCTAACTGCCAGAGCCGTTGGAGAACTTTCATGGAAATATTGTGTTGATGATGGTGGTTCATTGCAGGCAGAACTGGAACATAAAATTTAAGGATGATACCTTTGCTGCTCAAGTAGCGGCTGAGTTTGCAAAACATGCAAGCCTAGCTGCCAAAGCCGTTGTAGAACTTTCAAGGCAATATTGTGTTGATGATGGTGGCTCATGCCACATAGGTTTCAAGGATGAAAAGTTGGAACATGGGCAATCATTTCCTGGAGATGGTAATTTTTCTGTTGGCACGCAGAATTGGAACATGAAATTTAAGGATGCTACATCTGCTGCTCAAGCAGCGGCTGATTTTGCAGAACATATAAGCCTAGCTGCCAGAGCCGTTGGAAAACTTTCATGGCAATATTGTGTTGATGATGGTGGTTCATGCCAATTAGGTTTCAAGGATGAAAGGTTGGAACATGGGCAATCATTTCCTGGAGATGGAAATGGTCATTTTTCTGTTGGCAGGCAGAATTGGAACATGAAATTTAAGGATGCTACCTCTGCTGCTCATGCTGCGGCTGAGTTTGCAGAACATGCAAGCCTAGCTGCCAGAGCTGTGGTAGGACTTTCAAGGCAATATTGTGTTGATAATGGTGGTTCATGCCTTTGAGGTTTCAAGGATGAAAGGTTGGAACATGGGCAATCATTTCCTGGACATGGTAATGGTAATTTTTCTGTTGGCAGGCAGAATTGGAACATGAAATTTAAGGATTCTACCTCTGCTGCTCAAGCAGGGGCTGAGTTTGCAGAATATGCAAGCCTAGCTAGCAGAGCTATTGTAGAACTTTCAAGGCAATATTGTGTTGATGATGGTGGTTCATGCCACTTAGGTTAAAAGGATGAAAGGTTGGAACATGGGCAATAATTACCTGGAGATGGTAATGGTAATTTTTCTGTTGGCAGGCATAATTGGAACATGAAATTTAAGGATGTTACCTCTGCTGCTCAAGCAGCGGCTGACTTTACAGAACATGTAAGCCTAGGTGCCAGAGCTGTTGTAGAACGTTCAAGGCAATATTGTGTTGATGATGGTGGTTCATGCCTCTTAGGTTTCAAGGATGAAAGGTTGGAACATGGGCAATCATTTCCTGGAGTTGGTATTGGTAATTTTTCTGTTGGCAGGCAGAATTGGAACATAAAATTTAAGGATGCTACCTCTACTGCTCAAGTAGTGGCTGAGTGTGCAGAACATGCAAGCCTAGCTGCCAGAGTTGTGGTAGAATTTTCAAAGCAATATTGTGTTGATGATGGTGGTTCATTCCACTGAGGTTTCAAGGATGAAACGTTGGAACATACGCAATCATTTCCTTAAAATGGTAATGGAAATTTTTCTGTTGCCAGGCAGAATTGAAACATGAAATTTAAGAATGCTACCTCTACTGCTCAAGCAGCGGACTGAGTTTGCAGAACATGCAAGCCTAGCTGCTAGAGCTATTGTAGAACTTTCAAGGCAATATTGTGTTGATGATGGTGGTTCATGCCACTGAAGTTTCAAGGATGAAAGGTTGGAACATGGGCAATCATTTCCTGGAGATGGTCATTTTTCTATTGGCAGGCAGAATTGGAACATGAAATTTAAGGATGCTACCTCTGCTGCTCAAGCATGGGCTGAGTTTGCAGAATATGTAAGCCTAGCTGCCAGAGCTATTGTAGAACTTTCAAGGAAATATTGTGTTGATGATGGTGGTTCATGCCAATTAGGTTTCAAGGATGAAAGGTTGGAATATGGGCAATCATTTCCTGAAGATGGTCATTTTTCTGTTGGAATGAAGAATTGGAAAATGAAATTTAAGGATGCTACCGCTGCTGCTCAAGCATGGGCAGAGTTTGCAGAATATGCAAGCCTAGCTGCGAGAGCTATTGTAGAACTTTCAAGGAAATATTGTGTTGATGATGGTGGTTAATGCCAATTAGGTTTCAAGGATGAAAGGTTGGAATATGGGCAATCATTTCCTGGAGATTGTAATTTTTCTATTGGTAGGCACAATTGGAACATGAAATTTAAGGATGCTACCTCTGCTGCTCAAGCAGCGGCCGACTTTGCAGATCATGCAACCCTAGCTGCCAGAGCTGTTGTAGAACTTTCAACGCAATATTGTGTTGATGGTGGTGGTTCATGCCACGTAGGTTTCAAGGATCAAAGGTTGGAACATGGGCAATCATTTCCTGGAGATGGTATTGGTAATTTTTCTATTGGCAGGCAGAATTGGAACATGAAATTTAAGGATGCTACCTCTGCTGCTCAAGTAGCGGCTGAGTTTTCCGAACATTCAAGCCTAGCTGCCAGAGCTATTGTAGAACTTTCAAGGCAATATTGTGTTGATGATGGTGGTTCATGCCACATAGGTTTCAAGGATGAAAGGTTGGAAAATGGGCAATCATTTCCTGGAGATGGTAATGATAATTTTTCTGTTGGCAGGCAGAATTGGAACATGAAATTTAAGGATGCTACCTCTGCTGCTCATGCTACGGCTGAGTTTGCAGAACATGCAAGCCTAGCTGCCAGAGGTGTGGTAGGACTTTCACGGCGATATTGTGTTGATGATGGTGGTTCATGCCACTGAGGTTTCAAGGATGAAAGGTTGGAACATGGGCAATCATTTCCTGGAGATGGTAATGATAATTTTTCTGTGGGCAGGCAGAATTGGAACATGAAATTTAAGGATGCTACCTCTGCTGCTCATGCTGCGGCTGAGTTTGCAGAACATGCAAGCCTAGCTGCCAGAGGTGTGGTAGGACTTTCACGGCAATATTGTGTTGATGGTGGTGGTTCATGCCACTGAGGTTTCAAGGATGAAAGGTTGGAACATGGGAAATAATTTCCTTGAAATGGTAATGGTAATTTTTCTGTTGGCAGGCAGAATTAGAACATGAAATTTAAAGATGCAACCTAGCTGCCTGAGCTACTGTAGAACTTTCAAGGCAATATTGTGTTGATGATGGTGGTTCATGCCACTGAGGTTTCAAGGATGAAAGGTTGGAACATGGGCAATAATTTCCTGGAGATGGTCATTTTTCTATTGGCATGGAGAATTGGAACATGAAATTTAAGGATGCTACCTCTGCTGCTCAAGCACAGCTCACTTTGCAGAACATGCAAGCCTAGCTGCCAGAGCTGTTGTAGGACTTTCAAGGCAATATTGTGTTGATGATGGCGGTTCATGCCACTTGCGTTTCGAGGGTGAAATGTTGGAATATGGGCAATCATTTCCTGGAGATTGTAATTTTTCTATTGGCAGGCAGATTTGGAACATGAAATTTAAGGATGCTACCTCTACTGCTCAAGCAGCGGCTCACTTTGCAGAACATGCAAGCCTAGCTGCCAGAGCTGTTGTAGAACTTTCAAGGCAAGATTGTGTTGATGATGGTGGTTCATGCCACTTAGGTTTCAAGGATGAAAGGTTGGAACATGGGCAATTATTTCCTGGAGATGGTAATGGTAATTGTTGTTTTGGTAGGCAGAATTGGAACATAAAATTTAAGGATGCTACCTCTGCTGCTCAAGCAGCAGCTGACTTTTCAGAACTTGAAACCCTAGCTGCCAGAGGTGTGGTAGGACTTTCAAGGCAATATTGTGTTGATGATGGTGGTTCATGCCACTGAGGTTTCAAGGATGAAAGGTTGGAACATGGGAAATCATTTCGTAGAAATGGTAATGGTAATTTTTCTGTTGGAAGGCAGAATTGGAACATGAAATTTAAGGATGCTACCTCTACTGCTCAAGTAGCGGCTGAGTTTGCAGAACATGCAAGCCTAGCTGCCAGAGCTGTGGTAGAATTTTCAAGGCAATATTGTGTTGATGATAGTGGTTCATTCCACTGAGGTTTCAAGGATGAAATGTTGGAACATGGGCAATCATTTCCTTAAAATGGTAATGGTAATTTTTCTGTTGCCAGGCAGAATTGAAACATGAAATTTAAGGATGCTACCTCTGATGCTCAAGCAGCGATTGAGTTTGCAGAACATGCAAGCCTAGCTGCCAGAGCTGTTGTAGAACTTTCAAGGCTATATTGTATTGATGATGGTGGATCATACCACTTAGGTTTCAAGGATGAAAGGTTGGAACATGGGCAATCATTTCCTGGGGATGGTAATTTTTCCGTTGGCAGGTAGAATTGTAACATGAAATTTAAGGATGCTACCTCTGCTGCTCAAGCATGGGCTGAGTTTGCAGAATATGCAAGCCTAGCTGCCAGAGCTATTGTAGAACTTTCAAGGAAATATTGTGTTGATTATGGTGGTTCATGCCAATTAGGTTTCAAGGATGAAAGGTTGGAATATGGGCAATCATTTCCTGGAGATGGTAATTTTTCTATTGGCAGGCACAATTGGAACATGAAATTTAAGGATGCTACCTCTGCTGCTCAAGCAGCGGCTGACTTTGCAGAACATGCAACCCTAGCTGCCAGAGCTGTTGTAGAACTTTCAAGGTAATATTGTGTTGATGATGGTGGTTCATGCCACTTAGGTTTCAAGGATGAAAGGTTGGAACATGGGCATTCATTTCCTGGAGATGGTATTGGTAATTTTTCTGTTGGCAGGCAGAATTGGAACATTAAATTTAATGATGCTACCTCTGCTGCTCAAGTAGCGGCTGAGTTTTACGAACATGCAAGCCTAGCTGCCAGAGCTGTTGTAGAACTTTCAAGGCAATATTGTGTTGATGATGGTGGTTCATGCCACTTAGGTTTCAAGGATGAAATGTTGGAACATGGGCAATCATTCCCTGGAGATGGTAATGATAATTTTTCTGTTGGCAGGCAGAATTGGAACATGAAATTTAAGGATGCTACCTCTGCTGCTCATGCTGCGGCTGAGTTTGCAGAACATGCAAGCCTAGCTGCCAGAGGTGTGGTAGGACTTTCACAGCAATATTGTGTTGATGATGGTGGTTCATGCCACTGAGGTTTCACGGATGAAAGGTTGGAACTTGGGAAATGATTTCCTAGAAATGGTAATGGTAATTTTTTTGTTGGCAGGCAGAATTAGAACATGAAATTTGAAGATGCTACCTTTGCTGCTCAAGAAGGGGCTGAGTTTGCAGAACATGCAAGCCTAGCTGCCAGAGCTATTGTAGAACTTTCAAGGCAATATTGTGTTGATGATGGTGGTTCATGCCACTGAGGTTTCAAGGATGAAAGGTTGGAACATGGGCAATCATTTCCTGGAGATGGTCATTTTTCTATTGGCAGGCAGAATTGGAACATGAAATTTAAGGATGCTACCTCTACTGCTCAAGCACAGCTCACTTTGCAGAACATGCAAGCCTAGCTGCCAGAGCTGTTGTAGGACTTTCAAGGCAATATTGTGTTGATGATGGTGGTTCATGCCACTTGGGTTTCAAGGATCAAAATGTTGGAATATGGGCAATCATTTCCTGGAGATTCTAATTTTTCTATTGGCAGGTAGAATTGGAACATGAAATTTAAGGATGCTACCTCTGCTTTTCAAGCAGCGGCTCACTTTGTAGAAGATGCAAGCCTAGCTGCCAGAGCTGTTGTAGAACTTTCAAGGCAATATTGTGCTGATGATGGTGGTTCATGCCACTTAGGTTTCAAGGATGAAAGGTTGGAACATGGGCAATCATTTCCTGGAGATGGTATTGCTAATTTTTCTGTTGGCTGGCAGAATTGGAACATGAAATTTTAGGATGCTACCTCTGCTGCTCAAGTAGCTGCTGAGTTTTCCGAACATGCAAGCCTAGCTGCCAGAGCTGTTGTAGAACTTTCAAGGCAATATTGTGTTGATGATGGTGGTTCATGACACTTAGGTTTCAAGGATGAAAGGTTGGAACAAGGGCAATCATTTCCTGGAGATGGTAATGATAATTTTTCTGTTGGCAGGCAGAATGGAACATGAAATTTAACGATGCTACCTCTGCTTCTCAAGTAGCGATTGAGTTTGCAGAACATGCAAGCCTAACTCCCAGAGCTGTTGTAGAACTTTCACGGTAATATTATGTTGATGATGGTGGTTCATGCCACTGAGGTTTCAAGGATGAAAGGTTGGAACATGGGCAATCATTTCCTGGAGATGGTAATGATAATTTTTCTGTTGGCAGGCTGAATTGGAACATGAAATTTAAGGATGCTACCTCTACTGCTCATGCTACGGCTGAGTTTGCAGAACATGCACGCCTAGCTGCCAGAGGTGTGGTGGGACTTTCACGGCAATATTGTGTTGATGATGGTGGTTCATGCCACTAAGGTTTCAAGGATGAAAGGTTGGAACTTGGGAAATCATTTCCTAGAAATGGTAATGGTAATTTTTCTGTTGGCAGGCAGAATTAGAACATGAAATTTGAAGATGCTACCTTTGCTGCTCAAGAAGGGGCTGAGTTTGCAGAACATGCAAGCCTAGCTGCCAGAGCTATTGCAGAACTTTCAAAGCAATATTGTGTTGATGATGGTGGTTCATGCCACTGAGGTTTCAAGGATGAAAGGTTGGAACATGGGCAATCATTTCCTGGAGATGGTCATTTTTCTATTGGCAGGCAGAATTGGAACATGAAATTTAAGGATGCTACCTCTGCTGCTCAAGCATGGGCTGAGTTTGCAGAATATGTAAGCCTAGCTGCCAGAGCTATTGTAGAACTTTCAAGGAAATATTGTGTTGATGATGGTGGTTCATGCAAATTAGGTTTCAAGGATGAAAGGTTGGAATATGGGCAATCATTTCCTGGAGATGGTAATTTTTCTATTGGCAGGCACAATTGGAATATGAAATTTAAGGATGCTACCTCTGCTGCTCAAGCAGCGGCTGACTTTGCAGAACATGCAGCCCTAGCTGCCAGAGCTGTTGTAGAACTTTCAAGGTAATATTGTGTTGATGATGGTGGTTCATGCCACTTAGGTTTCAAGGATAAAAGGTTGGAACATGGGCATTCATTTCCTGGAGATGGTATTGGTAATTTTTCTGTTGGCAGGCAGAATTGGAAAATTAAATTTAATGATGCTACCTCTGCTGCTCAAATAGCGGCTGAGTTTTACGAACATGCAAGCCTAGCTGCCAGAGCTGTTGTAGAACTTTCAAGGCAATATTGTGTTGATGATGGTGGTTCATTCCACTTAGGTTTCATGGATGAAAGGTTGGAACATAGGCAATCATTTCCTGGAGATGGTAATGATAATTTTTCTGTTGGCAGGCAGAATTGGAACATGAAATTTAAGGATGCTACCTCTGCTGCTCATGCTGCGGCTGAGTTTGCAGAACATGCAAGCCTAGCTGCCAGAGGTGTGGTAGGACTTTCACAGCAATATTGTGTTGATGATGGTGGTTCATGCCACTGAGGTTTCAAGGATGAAAGGTTGGAACTTGGGAAATCATTTCCTAGAAATGGTAATGGTAATTTTTCTGTTGGCAGGCAGAATTGGAACATGAAATTTGAAGATGCTACCTTTGCTGCTCAAGAAGGGGCTGAGTTTGCAGAACATGCAAGCCTAGCTGCCAGAGCTATTGTAGAACTTTCAAGGCAATATTGTGTTGATGATGGTGGTTCATGCCACTGAGGTTTCAAGGATGAAAGGTTGGAACATGGGCAATCATTTCCTGGAGATGGTCATTTTTCTATTCGCAGACAGAATTGGAACATGAAATTTTAGGATGCTACCTCTACTGCTCAAGCACAGCTCACTTTGCAGAACATGCAAGCCTAGCTGCCAGAGCTGTTGTAGGACTTTCAAGGCAATATTGTGTTGATGATGGTGGTTCATGCCACTTGGGTTTCAAGGATCAAAATGTTGGAATATGGGCAATCATTTCCTGGAGATTCTAATTTTTCTATTGGCAGGTAGAATTGGAACATGAAATTTAAGGATGCTACATCTGCTTTTCAAGCAGCGGCTCACTTTGTAGAACATGCAAGCCTAGCTGCCAGAGCTGTTGTAGAACTTTCAAGGCAATATTGTGTTGATGATGGTGGTTCATGCCACTTAGGTTTCAAGGATGAAAGGTTGGAACATGGGCAATCATTTCCTGGAGATGGTATTGCTAATTTTTCTGTTGGCTGGCAGAATTGGAACATGAAATTTTAGGATGCTACCTCTGCTGCTCAAGTAGCTGCTGAGTTTTTCGAACATGCAAGCCTAGCTGCCAGAGCTGTTGTAGAACTTTCAAGGCAATATTGTGTTGATGATGGTGGTTCATGACACTTAGGTTTCAAGGATGAAAGGTTGGAACAAGGGCAATCATTTCCTGGAGATGGTAATGATAATTTTTCTGTTGGCAGGCAGAATGGAACATGAAATTTAATGATGCTACCTCTGCTTCTCAAGTAGCGATTGAGTTTGCAGAATATGCAAGGCTAACTCCCAGAGCTGTTGTAGAACTTTCAAGGCAATATTATGTTGATGATGGTTGTTCATGCCACTGAGGTTTCAAGGATGAAAGGTTGGAACATGGGCAATCATTTCCTGGAGATGGTAATGATAATTTTTCTGTTGGCAGGCAGAATTGGGACATGAAATTTAAGGATGCTACCTCTACTGCTCATGCTGCGGCTGAGTTTGCAGAACATTCACGCCTAGCTGCCAGAGGTGTGGTAGGACTTTCATGGCAATATTGTGTTGATGATGGTGGTTCATGCCACTAAGGTTCCAAGGATGAAAGGTTGGAACTTGGGAAATCATTTCCTAGAAATGGTAATGGTAATTTTTCTGTTGGCAGGCAGAATTAGAACATGAAATTTGAAGATGCTACCTTTGCTGCTCAAGAAGGGGCTGAGTTTGCAGAACATGCAAGCCTAGCTGCCAGAGCTATTGTAGAACTTTCAAGGCAATATTGTGTTGATGATGGTGGTTCATGCCACTGAGGTTTCAAGGATGAAAGGTTGGAACATGGGCAATCATTTCCTGGAGATGGTCATTTTTCTATTGGCAGGCAGAAATGGAACATGAAATTTAAGGATGCTACCTCTGCTGCTCAAGCACGGCTCACTTTGCAGAACATGCAAGCCTAGCTGCCAGAGCTGTTGTAGGACTTTCAAGGCAATATTGTGTTGATGATGGTGGTTCATGCCACTTGGGGTTCAAGGATGAAATGTTGGAATATAGGCAATCATTTCTTGGAGATTGTAATTTTTCTATTGGCAGGCAGAATTGGAACATGAAATTTAAGGATGCTACCTCTGCTTTTCAAGCAGCGGCTCACTTTGCGGAACATGCAAGCCTAGCTGCCAGAGCTATTGTAGAACTTTCAAGGCAATATTGTGTTGATGATGGTGGTTCATGCCACTTAGGTTTCAAGGATGAAAGGTTGGAATATGGGCAATCATTTCCTGGAGATGGTATTGGTAATTTTTCTGTTGTCAGGCAGAATTGGAACATAAAAGTTTAGGATGCTACCTCTGCTGCTCAAGTAGCTTCTGAGTTTTCCGAACATGCAAGCCTAGCTGCCAGAGCTGTTGTAGAACTTTCAAGGCAAAATTATGTTGATGATGGTGGTTCATGCCACTTAGGTTTCAAGGATGAAAGGTTGGAACATGGGCAATCATTTCCTGGAGATGGTAATAATAATTTTTCCATTGGCAGGCAGAATTGGAACATGAAATTTAAGGATGCTACATCTGCTGCTCATGTTGCGGCTGAGTTTGAAGAACATGCAAGCCTAGCTGCCAGAGGTGTGGTAGGACTTTCACGGCAATATTGTGTTGATGATGGTGGTTCATGCCACTGAGGTTTCAAGGATGAAAGGTTGGAACATGGGAAATCATTTCCTAGAGATAGTCATTTTTCTATTGGCAGGCAGAATTGGAACATGAAATTTAAGGATGCTTCCTCTGCTGCTCAAGGACGACTCACTTTGCAGAACATCCAAGCCTAGCTGCCAGAGCTGTTGTAGGACTTCCAAGGCAATATTGTGTTGATTATGGTGGTTCATGCCACTGAGGTTTCAAGGATGAAAGGTTGGAATATGGGTAATCATTTCCTGGAGATTGTAATTTTTCTATTGGCAGGTAGAATTGGAACATGAAATTTAAGGATGCTACCTCTGCTGCTCAAGCAGCGGCTCACTTTGCAGAACATGCAAGCCTAGCTGTCAGAGCTGTTGTAGAACTTTCAAGGCAAGATAGTGTTGATGATGGTGGTTCATGCCACTTAGGTTTCAAGGATGAAAGGTTGGAACATGGGCAATTATTTCCTGGAGATGGTAATGGTAATTGTTGTTTTGGCAGGCAGAATTGGAACATAAAATTTAAGGATACTACCTCTGCTGCTCAAGCAGCAGCTGACTTTTCAGAACATGCAACCCTAACTGCCAGAGGTGTGGTAGGACTTTCAAGGCAATATTATGTTGATGATGGTGGTTCATGCCACTGAGGTTTCAAGGATGAAAGGTTGGAACATGGGAAATCATTTCCTAGAAATGGTAATGGTAATTTTTCTGTTGGCAGGCAGAATTGGAACATGAAATTAAAGGATGCTACCTCTGCTACTCAAGTAGCGGCTGAGTTTGCAGAACATGCAAGCCTAGCTGCCAGAGTTGTGGTAGAATTTTCAAGGCAATATTGTGTTGATGATGGTGGTTCATTCCACTGAGGTTTCAAGGATGAAACGTTGGAACATGGGCAATCATTTCCTTAAAATGGTAATTTGAATTTTTCTGTTGCCAGGCAGAATTGAAACATGAAATTTAAGGATGCTACCTCTGCTGCTCAAGCACGGCTCACTTTGCAGAACATGCAAGCCTAGCTGCCAGAGCTGTTGTAGGACTTTCAAGGCAATATTGTGTTGATGATGGTGGTTCATGCCACTTGGGGTTCAAGGATGAAATGTTGGAATATGGGCAATCATTTCCTGGAGATTGTAATTTTTCTATTGGCAGGCAGAATTGGAACATGAAATTTAAGGATGCTACCTCTGCTTTTCAAGCAGCGGATCACTTTGCAGAACATGCAAGCCTAGCTGCCAGAGCTATTGTAGAACTTTCAAGGCAATATTGTGTTGATGATGGTGGTTCATGCCACTTAGGTTTCAAGGATGAAAGGTTGGAACATGGGCAATCATTTCCTGGAGATGGTATTGGTAATTTTTCTGTTGGCAGGCAGAATTGGAACATGAAATTTTAGGATGCTACCTCTGCTGCTCAAGTAGCTACTGAGTTTTCCGAACATGCAAGCCTAGCTGCCAGAGCTGTTGTAGAACTTTCAAGGCAATATTGTGTTGATGATGGTGGTTCATGCCACTTAGGTTTCAAGGATGAAAGGTTGGAACATGGGCAATCATTTCCTGGAGATGGTAATGATAATTTTTCTGTTGGCAGGCAGAATTGGAACATGAAATTTAAGGATGCTACCTCTGCTGCTCATGCTGCGGCTGAGTTTGCAGAACATTCAAGCCTAGCTGCCAGAGGTGTGGTAGGACTTTCACGGCAATATTATGTTGATGATGGTGGTTCATGCCACTGAGGTTTCAAGGATGAAAGGTTGGAACATGGGAAATCATTTCCTAGAAATGGTAATAGTAATTTTTCTTTTGGCAGGCAGAATTAGAACATGAAATTTAAAGATGCTACCTTTGCTGCTCAAGAAGGGGCTGAGTTTGCAGAATATGCAAGCCTAGCTGCCAGAGCTATTGTAGAACTTTCAAGGCAATATTATGTTGATGATGGTGGTTCATGCCACTGAGGTTTCAAGGATGAAAGGTTGGAACATGGGCAATCATTTCTTGGAGATGGTCATTTTTATATTGGCAGGAAGAATTGGAACATGAAATTTAAGGATGCTACCTCTACTCCTCAAGCACGACTCACTTTGCAGAACATCCAAGCCTAGCTGCCAGAACTGTTGTAGGACTTTCAAGGCAATATTGTGTTGTCGATGGTGGTTCGTGCCACTGAGGTTTCAAGGATGAAAGGTTGGAATATGGGTAATCATTTCCTGGAGATTGTAATTTTTCTATTGGCAGGCAGAATTGGAACATGAAATTTAAGGATGCTACCTCTGCTGCTCAAGCAGCGACTCACTTTGCAGAACATGCAAGCCTAGCTGCCAGAGATGTTGTAGAACTTTCAAGGCAAGATAGTGTTGATGATGGTGGTTCATGCCACTTAGGTTTTAAGGATGAAAGGTTGGAACATGGGCAATTGTTTCCTGGAGATGGTAATGGTAATTGTTGTTTTGGCAGGCAGAATTGGAACATAAAATTTAAGGATGCTACCTCTGCTGCTCAAGCAGCAGCTGACTTTTCAAAACATGCAACCCTAGCTGCCAGAGGTTTGGTAGGACTTTCAAGGCAATATTGTGTTGATGATGGTGGTTCATGCCACTGAGGTTTCAAGGATGAAAGGTTGGAACATGGGAAATCATTTCCTAGAAATGGTAATGGTAATGTTTCTGTTGGCAGGCAGAATTGGAACATGAAATTTAAGGATGCTACCTCTGCTGCTCAAGTAGCGGCTGAGTTTGCAGAACATGCAAGCCTAGCTGCCAGAGCTGTGGTAGAATTTTAAAGGCAATATTGTGTTGATGATGGTGGTTCATTCCACTGAGGTTTCAAGGATGAAATATTGGAACATGGGCAATCATTTCCTTAAAATGGTAATGGTAATTTTTCTGTTGCCAGGCAGAATTGAAACATGAAATTTAAGGATGCTACCGCTGCTGCTCAAGCAACGGCTGAGTTTGCAGAACATGCAAGCCTAGCTGCCAGAGTTGTTGTAGAACTTTCAAGGCAATATTGTATTGATGATGGTGGTTCATACCACTTAGGTTTCAAGGATGAAAGGTTGGAACATGGGCAATCATTTCCTGGAGATGATAATTTTTCTGTTGGCAGGTAGAATTGGAACATGAAATTTAAGGATGCTACCTCTGCTGCTCAAACATGGGCTGAGTTTGCAGAATATGCAAGCCTAGCTACCAGCGCTATTGTAGAACTTTCAAGGAAATATTGTGTTGATGATGGTGGTTCATGCCAATTAGGTTTCAAGGATGAAAGGTTGGAATATGGGCAATCATTTCCCGGAGATTGTAATTTTTCTATTGGCAAGCAGAATTGGAACTTGAAATTTAAGGATGCTACCTCTGCTGCTCAAGCAGCGGCCGACTTTGTAGAACATGCAACCCTAGTTGCCAGAGCTGTTGTAGAACTTTCAAGATAATATTGTGTTGATGATGGTGGTTCATGCCACTTAGGTTTCAAGGATGAAAGGTTGGAACATGGGCAATCATTTCCTGGAGATGGTATTGGTAATTTTTCTGTTGGCAGGCAGAATTGGAACATGAAATTTTAGGATGCTACCTCTGCTGCTCAAGTAGCGGCTGAGTTTTCCGAACATGCAAGCCTAGCTGCCAGAGCTGTTGTAGAACTTTCAAGGCAATATTGTGTTGATGATGGTGGTTCATGCCACTTAGGTTTCAACGATGAAAGGTTGGATTATGGGCAATCATTTCCTAGAGATGGTAATGATAATTTTTCTGTTAGCAGGCAGAGTTGGAAAATGAAATTTAAGGATGCTACCTCTGCTGCTCATGCTGCGGCTGAGTTTGAAGAACATGCAAGCCTAGCTGCCAGAGGTGTGGTAGGACTTTCACGGCAATATTGTGTTGATGATGGTGGTTCATGACACTGGGCTTTCAAGGATGAAAGGTTGGAACATGGGAAATCATTTCCTAGAGATAGTCATTTTTCTATTGGCAGGCAGAATTGGAACATGAAATTTAAGGATGCTTCCTCTGCTGCTCAAGCACGACTCACTTTGCAGAACATCCAAGCCTAGCTGCCAGAGCTGTTGTAGGACTTTCAAGGCAATATTGTGTTGATGATGGTGGTTCATGCCACTGAGGTTTCAAGGATGAAATCTTGGAATATGGGCAATCATTTCCTGGAGATGGTAATTTTTCTATTGGCAGGTAGAATTGGAACATGAAATTTAAGGATGCTACCTCTGCTGCTCAAACATGGGCTGAGTTTGCAGAATATGCAAGCCTAGCTGCCAGCGCTATTGTAGAACTTTCAAGGAAATATTGTGTTGATGATGGTGGTTCATGCCAATTAGGTTTCAAGGATGAAAGGTTGGAATATGGGCAATCATTTCCTGGAGATGGTAATTTTTCTATTGGCAGGCAGAATTGGAACTTGAAATTTAAGGATGCTACCTCAGCTGCTCAAGCAGCGGCCAACTTTGCAGAACATGCAACCCAAGCTGCCAGAGCTGTTGTAGAACTTTCAAGGCAATATTGTGTTGATGATGGTGGTTCATGCCACTTAGGTTTCAAGGATGAAAGGTTGGAACATGGGCAATCATTTCCTGGAGATGGTATTGGTAATTTTTCTGTTGGCAGGCAGAATTGGAACATGAAATTTTAGGATGCTACCTCCGCGGCTCAAGTAGCGGCTGAGTTTTCCGAACATGCAAGCCTAGCTGCCAGAGCTGTTGTAGAACTTTCAAGGAAATATTGTGTTGATGATGGTGGTTCATGCCACTTAGGTTTCAAGGATGAAAGGTTGGAACATGGGCAATCATTTCCTGGAGATGGTAATGATAATTTTTCTGTTGGCAGGCAGAATTGGAACATGAAATTTAAGGATGCTACCTCTGCTGCTCATGCTGCGGCTGAGTTTGAAGAACATGCAAGCCTAGCTGCCAGAGGTTTGGTAGGACTTTCACGGCAATATTGTGTTGATGATGGTGGTTCATGCCACTGAGGTTTCAAGGATGAAAGGTTGGAACATGGGAAATCATTTCCTAGAGATAGTCATTTTTCTATTGGCAGGCAGAATTGGAACATGAAATTTAAGGATGCTTCCTCTGCTGCTCAAGCACGACTCACTTTGCAGAACATCCAAGCCTAGCTGCCAGAGCTGTTGTAGGACTTTCAAGGCAATATTGTGTTGATGATGGTGGTTCATGCCACTGAGGTTTCAAGGATGAAAGGTTGGAATATGGGTAATCATTTCCTGGAGATTGTAATTTTTCTATTGGCAGGCAGAATTGGAACATGAAATTTAAGGATGCTACCTCTACTGCTCAAGCAGCGGCTCACTTTGCAGAACATGCAAGCCTAGCTGCCAGAGCTGTTGTAGAACTTTCAAGGCAAGATAGTGTTGATGATGGTGGTTCATGCCACTTAGGTTTCAAGGATGAAAGGTTGGAACATGGGCAATTATTTCCTGGAGATGGTAATGGTAATTGTTGTTTTGGCAGGTAGAATTGGAACATGAAATTTAAGGATGCTACCTCTGCTGCTCAAGCAGCAGCTAACTTTTCAGAACATGCAACTCTAACTGCCAGAGGTGTGGTAGGACTTTCAAGGCAATATTGTGTTGATGATGGTGGTTCATGCCACTGAGGTTTCAAGGATGAAAGGTTGGAACTTGGGAAATAATTTCCTAGAAATGGTAATTGTAATTTTTCTGTTGGCAGGCACAATTGGAACATGAAATTTAAGGATGCTACCTCTGCTGCTCATGTAGCGGCTGAGTTTGCAGAACATGCAAGCCTAGCTGCCATAGTTGTGGTAGAATTTTCAAGGCAATATTGTGTTGATGATGGTGGTTCATTCCACTGATGTTTCAAGGATGAAACGTTGGAACATGGGCAATCATTTCCTTAAAATGGTAATTTGAATTTTTCTGTTGCCAGGCAGAATTGAAACATGAAATTTAAGGATGCTACCTATGCTGCTCAAGCACGGCTCACTTTGCAGAACATGCAAGCCTAGCTGCCAGAGCTGTTGTTGGACTTTCAAGGAAATATTGTGTTGATGATGGTGGTTCATGCCACTTGGGTTTTAAGGATGAAATGTTGGAATATGGGCAATCATTTCCTGGAGATGGTAATTTTTCTATTGGCAGGCAGAATTGGAACATGAAATTAAAGGATGCTACCTCTGCTGCTCAAGCAGCAGCTGACTTTTCAGAACATGCAACCCTAGCTGCCAGAGATGTGGTAGGACTTTCAAGGCAATATTGTGTTGATGATGGTGGTTCATGCCACTGAGGTTTCAAGGATAAAAGGTTGGAACATGGGAAATCATTTCCTAGAAATGGTAATGGTAATTTTTCTGTCGGCAGGCAGAATTGGAACATGAAATTTAAAGATGCTACCTCTACTGCTCAAGTAGCGGCTGAGTTTGCAGAACATGCAAGCCTAGCTGCCAGAGCTGTGGTAGTATTTTCAAGGCAATATTGTATTGATGATGGTGGTTCATACCACTTAGGTTTCAAGGATGAAAGGTTAGAACATGGGCAATCATTTCCTGGAGATGGTCATTTTTCTGTTGGCAGGTAGAATTGGAACATGAAATTTAAGGATGCTACCTCTGCTGCTCAAGCATGGGCTGAGTTTGCAGAATATGCAAGCCTAGCTGCCAGAGTTATTGTAGAACTTTCAAGGAAATATTGTGTTGATGATGGTGGTTCATGCCAATTAGGTTTCAAGGATGAAAGGTTGGTATATGGGCAATCATTTCCTGGAGATGGTAATTTTTCTATTGGCAGGCAGAATTGGAACATGAAATTTAAGGATGCTACCTCTGCTTCTCAAGCAGCGGCCGACTTTGCAGAACATACAACCCTAGCTGCCAGAGCTGTTGTAGAACTTTCAAGGCAATATTGTGTTAATGATGGTGGTTCATGCCACTTGGGTTTCAAGGATGAAATGTTGGAATATGGGCAATCATTTCCTGGAGATGGTATTGGTAATTTTTCTGTTGGCAGGCAGAATTGGAACATGAAATTTAAAAATGCTACCTCTGCTGCTCAAGCAGCGGGTGAGTTTGCAGAACATGCAAGCCTAGCTGCCAGAGCTGTTGTAGAACTTTAAAGGCAATATTGTGTTGATGATGGTGGTTCATGCCACTTAGGTTTCAAGGATGAAAGGTTGGAACATGGGCAATCATTTCCTGGAGATGGTAATGGTAATTTTTCTGTTGGCAAGCATAATTGGAACATGAAAATTAAGGATGCTACCTCTGCTGCTCATGCTGCAGCTGAGTTTCTAAAACATGCAAGCCTAGCTGCCAGAGGTGTGGTAGGACTTTCAAGGCAATATTGTGTTGATGATGGTGGTTCATGCCACAGAGGTTTCAAGGATGAAAGGGTGGAACATGGGAAATCATTTCCTAGAAATGGTAATGGTAATTTTTCTGTTGGCAGGCAGAATTGGAACATGAAATTTAAAGATGCTACCTTTGTTGCTCAAGAAAGGGCTGAGTTTGTAGAACATGCCAACCTAGCTGCCAGAGCTATTGTAGAACTTTCAAGGTAATATTGTGTTGATGATGGTGGTTCATGCCACTGAGGTTTCAAGGATGAAAGGTTGGAACATGGGAAATCATTTCCTAGAAATGGTAATGGTAATTTTTCTGTTGGCAGGCAGAATTGGAACATGAAATTTAAAGATGCTACCTTTGCTGCTCAAGAAAGGGCTGAGTTTGCAGAACATGCAAGCCTTGCTGCCAGAGCTATTGTAGAACTTTCAAGGCAATATTGTGTTGATGATGGTGGTTCATGCCACTTAGGTTTCAAGGATGAAAGGTTGGAACATGGGCAATCATTTCCTGGAGATGGTCATTTTTCTATTGGCAGGCAGAATTGGAACATGAAATTTAAGGATGCTACCTCTACTGTCAAGCAGCGGCTCACTTTGCAGAACATGCAAGCCTAGCTGCCAGAGCTGTTGTAGGACTTTCAAGGAAATATTGTGTTGATGATGGTGGTTCATGCCACTTGGGTTTCAAGGATGAAATGTTGGAATATGGGCAATCATTTCCTGGAGATTGTAATTTTTCTATTGGCAGGCAAAACTAGAACATGAAATTTAAGGATGTTACCTCTGCTACTCATGCTGCGGCTGAGTTTGCAGAACATGCAAGCCTAACTGCCAGAGGTGTGGTAGGATTTTCAAGGCAGTATTATGTTGATGATGGTGGTTCATGCCGCTGAGGTTTCAAGGATGAAAGGTTGGAACATGGGAAATCATTTCCTAGAAATGGTAAAGGTAATTTTTCTGTTGGCAGGCAGAATTGGAACATGAAATTTAAGGATGCTACCTCTGCTGCTCAAGCAGCGGCTCACTTTGCAGAACATGCAAGCCTAGCTGCCAGAGCTATTGTAGGACTTTCAAGGCAATATTATGTTGATGATGGTGGTTCATGCCACTTGGGTTTCAAGGATGAAATGTTGGAATATGGGCAATCATTTCCTGGAGATTGTAATTTTTCTATTGGCAGGCAGAACTGGAACATGAAATTTAAGGATGCTACCTCTGCTGCTCATGCTGCGGCCGAGTTTGCAGAACATGCAAGCCTAGCTGCCAGAGGTGTGGTAGGATTTTCAAGGCAATATTGTGTTGATGATGGTGGTTCATGCCACTTAGGTTTCAAGGATGAAAGGTTGGAACATGGGCAATCATTTCCTGGAGATGGTAATGATAATTTTTCTGTTAACAGGCATAATTGGAACATGAAAATTAAGGATGCTACCTCTGCTGCTCATGCTGCAGCTGAGTTTCTAAAACATGCAAGCCTAGCTGCCAGAGGTGTGGTAGGACTTTCAAGGCAATATTGTGTTGATGATGGTGGTTCATGCCACAGAGGTTTCAAGGATGAAAGGTTGGAACATGGGAAATCATTTCCTAGAAATGGTAATGGTAATTTTTCTGTTGGCAGGCAGAATTGGAACATGAAATTTAAAGATGCTACCTTTGCTGCTCAAGAAGGGGCTGAGTTTGTAGAACATGCCAACCTAGCTGCCAGAGCTATTGTAGAACTTTCAAGGTAATATTGTGTTGATGATGGTGGTTCATGCCACTGAGGTTTCAAGGATGAAAGGTTGGAACATGGGAAATCATTTCCTAGAAATGGTAATGGTAATTTTTCTGTTGGCAGGCAGAATTGGAACATGAAATTTAAAGATGCTACCTTTGCTGCTCAAGAAAGGGCTGAGTTTGCAGAACATGCAAGCCTTGCTGCCAGAGCTATTGTAGAACTTTCAAGGCAATATTGTGTTGATGATGGTGGTTCACGCCACTTAGGTTTCAAGGATGAAAGGTTGGAACATGGGCAATCATTTCCTGGAGATGGTCATTTTTCTATTGGCAGGCAGAATTGGAACATGAAATTTAAGGATGCTACCTCTGCTGCTCAAGCAGCGGCTCACTTTGCAGAACATGCAAGCCTAGCTGCCAGAGCTGTTGTAGGACTTTCAAGGAAATATTGTGTTGATGATGGTGGTTCATGCCACTTGGGTTTCAAGGATGAAATGTTGGAATATGGGCAATCATTTCCTGGAGATTGTAATTTTTCTATTGGCAGGCAAAACTAGAACATGAAATTTAAGGATGTTACCTCTGCTACTCATGCTGCGGCTGAGTTTGCAGAACATGCAAGCCTAACTGCCAGAGGTGTGGTAGGATTTTCAAGGCAGTATTATGTTGATGATGGTGGTTCATGCCGCTGAGGTTTCAAGGATGAAAGGTTGGAACATGGGAAATCATTTCCTAGAAATGGTAAAGGTAATTTTTCTGTTGGCAGGCAGAATTGGAACATGAAATTTAAGGATGCTACCTCTGCTGCTCAAGCAGCGGCTCACTTTGCAGAACATGCAAGCCTAGCTGCCAGAGCTATTGTAGGACTTTCAAGGCAATATTATGTTGATGATGGTGGTTCATGCCACTTGGGTTTCAAGGATGAAATGTTGGAATATGGGCAATCATTTCCTGGAGATTGTAATTTTTCTATTGGCAGGCAGAACTGGAACATGAAATTTAAGGATGCTACCTCTGCTGCTCATGCTGCGGCCGAGTTTGCAGAACATGCAAGCCTAGCTGCCAGAGGTGTGGTAGGATTTTCAAGGAAATATTGTGTTGATGATGGTGGTTCATACCACTAAGGTTTCAAGGATGAAAGGTTGGAACATGGGAAATCATTTCCTAGAAATGGTAATGGTAATTTTTCTGTTGGCAGGAAGAATTTGAACATGAAATTTAAAGATGCTACCTTTGCAGCTCAAGAAGGGGCTGAGTTTTCAGAACATGCAAGCCTAGCTGCCAGAGCAATTGTATAACTTTCAAGGCAATATTGTGTTGATGATGGTGGTTCATGCCACTGAGGTTTCAAGGATGAAAGGTTGGAACATGGGCAATCATTTCCTGGAGATGGTCATTTTTCTATTGGCAGGCAGAATTGGAACATGAAATTTAAGGATGCTACCTCTGCTGCTCAAGCAGCGGCTCACTTTGCAGAACATGCAAGCCTAGCTGCCAGAGCTGTTGTAGAACTTTCAAAGCAAGATTGTGTTATTGATGGTGGTTCATGCCACTTAGGTTTCAAGGATGAAAGGTTGGAACATGGGCAATTATTTCCTGGAGATGGTAATGTTAATTGTTGTTTTGGCAGGCAGAATTGGAACATGAAATTAAAGGATGCTACCTCTGCTGCTCAAGCAGCAGCTGACTTTTCAGAACATGCAACCCTAGCTGCCAGAGATGTGGTAGGACTTTCAAGGCAATATTGTGTTGATGATGGTGGTTCATGCCACTGAGGTTTCAAGGATAAAAGGTTGGAACATGGGAAATCATTTCCTAGAAATGGTAATGGTAATTTTTCTGTCGGCAGGCAGAATTGGAACATGAAATTTAAGGATGCTACCTCTACTGCTCAAGTAGCGGCTGAGTTTGCAGAACATGCAAGCCTAGCTGCCAGAGCTGTGGTAGTATTTTCAAGGCAATATTTTATTGATGATGGTGGTTCATACCACTTAGGTTTCAAGGATGAAAGGTTAGAATATGGGCAATCATTTCCTGGAGATGGTCATTTTTCTGTTGGCAGGTAGAATTGGAACATGAAATTTAAGGATGCTACCTCTGCTGCTCAAGCATGGGCTGAGTTTGCAGAATATGCAAGCCTAGCTGCCAGAGTTATTGTAGAACTTTCAAGGAAATATTGTGTTGATGATGGTGGTTCATGCCAATTAGGTTTCAAGGATGAAAGTTTGGTATATGGGCAATCATTTCCTGGAGATGGTAATTTTTCTATTGGCAGGCAGAATTGGAACATGAAATTTAAGAATGCTACCTCTGCTTCTCAAGCAGCGGCCGACATTGCAGAACATACAACCCTAGCTGCCAGAGCTGTTGTAGAACTTTCAAGGCAATATTGTGTTGATGATGGTGGTTCATACCACTTAGGTTTCAAGGATGAAACGTTAGAAAATGCGCAATCATTTCCTGGAGATGGTATTGGTAATTTTTCTGTTGGCAGGCAGAATTGGAACATGAAATTTAAAAATGCTACCTCTGCTGCTCAAGCAGCGGGTGAGTTTGCAGAACATGCAAGCCTAGCTGCCAGAGCTGTTGTAGAACTTTAAAGGCAATATTGTGTTGATGATGGTGGTTCATGCCACTTAGGTTTCAAGGATGAAAGGTTGGAACATGGGCAATCATTTCCTGGAGATGGTAATGATAATTTTTCTGTTAACAGGCATAATTGGAACATGAAAATTAAGGATGCTACCTCTGCTGCTCATGCTGCAGCTGAGTTTCTAAAACATGCAAGCCTAGCTGCCAGAGGTGTGGTAGGACTTTCAAGGCAATATTGTGTTGATGATGGTGGTTCATGCCACAGAGGTTTCAAGGATGAAAGGTTGGAACATGGGAAATCATTTCCTAGAAATGGTAATGGTAATTTTTCTGTTGGCAGGCAGAATTGGAACATGAAATTTAAAGATGCTACCTTTGCTACTCAAGAAGGGGCTGAGTTTGTAGAACATGCCAACCTAGCTGCCAGAGCTATTGTAGAACTTTCAAGGTAATATTGTGTTGATGATGGTGGTTCATGCCACTGAGGTTTCAAGGATGAAAGGTTGGAACATGGGAAATCATTTCCTAGAAATGGTAATGGTAATTTTTCTGTTGGCAGGCAGAATTGGAACATGAAATTTAAAGATGCTACCTTTGCTGCTCAAGAAAGGGCTGAGTTTGCAGAACATGCAAGCCTTGCTGCCAGAGCTATTGTAGAACTTTCAAGGCAATATTGTGTTGATGATGGTGGTTCATGCCACTTAGGTTTCAAGGATGCCACTTAGGTTTCAAGGATGAAAGGTTGGAACATGGGCAATCATTTCCTGGAGATGGTCATTTTTCTATTGGCAGGCAGAATTGGAACATGAAATTTAAGGATGCTACCTCTGATGCTCAAGCAGCGGCTCACTTTGCAGAACATGCAAGCCTAGCTGCCAGAGCTGTTGTAGGACTTTCAAGGAAATATTGTGTTGATGATGGTGGTTCATGCCACTTGGGTTTCAAGGATGAAATGTTGGAATATGGGCAATTATTTCCTGGAGATTGTAATTTTTCTATTGGCAGGCAAAACTAGAACATGAAATTTAAGGATGTTACCTCTGCTACTCATGCTGCGGCTGAGTTTGCAGAACATGCAAGCCTAACTGCCAGAGGTGTGGTAGGATTTTCAAGGCAGTATTATGTTGATGATGGTGGTTCATGCCGCTGAGGTTTCAAGGATGAAAGGTTGGAACATGGGAAATCATTTCCTAGAAATGGTAAAGGTAATTTTTCTGTTGGCAGGCAGAATTGGAACATGAAATTTAAGGATGCTACCTCTGCTGCTAAAGCAGCGGCTGACTTTGCAGAATATGCAAGCCTAGCTGCGAGAGCTGTTGTAGAACTTTCAAGGCAATATTGTGTTGATGATGGTGGTTCATGCCACTGAGGTTTCAAGGATGAAAGGTTGGAACATGGGCAATCATTTCCTGGAGATTGTCATTTTTCTATTGGCAGGCAGAATTGGAACATGAAATTTAAGGATGCTACCTCTGCTGCTCAAGCACGGCTCACTTTGCAGAACATCCAAGACTAGCTGCCAGAGCGGTTGTAGGACTTTCAAGGGAATATTGTGTTAATGATGGTGGTTCATGCCACTTGGGTTTCAAGGATGAAATGTTGGAATATGGGCAATCATTTCCTGGAGATTGTAATTTTTCTATTGGCAGGCAGAATTGGAACATAAAATTTAAGGATGCTACCTCTGCTGCTCAAGCAGCGGCTCACTTTGCAGAACATGCAAGCCTAGCTGCCAGAGCTATTGTAGAACTTTCAAGACAAGATTGTGTTGATGATGGTGGTTCATGCCACTTAGGTTTCAAGTATGAAAGGTTGGAACATGGGCAATTATTTCCTGGAGATGGTAATGGTAATTGTTGTTTTGGCAGGCAGAATTGGAACATGAAATTTAAGGATGCTACCTTTGCTGCTCAAGCAGCAGCTGACTTTTCAGAACATACAACCCTAGCTGCCAGAGGTATGGTAGGACTTTCAAGGAAATATTATGTTGATGATGGTGGTTCATGCCACTAGGTTTCAAGGATGAAAGATTGGAACATGGGAAATCATTTCCTAGAAATGGTAATGGTAATTTTTCTGTTGGCAGGCAGAATTGCAACATGAAATTTAAGGATGCTACCTCTGCTGCTCAAGTAGCGGCTGAGTTTGCAAAACATGCAAGCCTAGCTGCCAGAGCTGTGGTAGAATTTTCAAGGAAATATTGTGTTGATGATGGTGGTTCATTCCACTGAGGTTTCAAGGATGAAACGTTGGAACATGGGCAATCATTTCCTTAAAATGGTAATGGTAATTTTTCTGTTGCCAAGCAGAATTGGAACATGAAATTTAAGGATGCTACCTCTGCTGCTCAAGCAGCGGCTGAGTTTGCAGAACATGCAAGCCTAGCTACCAGAGCTGTTGGAGAACTTTCAAGGCAATATTGTATTGATGATGATGGTTCATACCACTTAGGTTTCAAGGATGAAAGGTTAGAACATGGGCAATCATTTCCTGGAGATGGTAATTTTTCTGTTGGCAGGTAGAATTGGAACTTGAAATTTAAGGATGCTACCTCTGCTGCTCAAGCATGGGCAGAGTTCGCAGAATATGCAAGCCTAGCTGCCAGAGCTATTGTAGAACTTTCAAGGAAATATTGTGTTGATGATGGTGGTTCATGCCAATTAGGTTTCAAGGATGAAAGGTTGGAATATTGGCAATCATTTCCTAGAGATGGTAATTTTTCTATTGGAAGGTAGAATTGGAACATGAAATTTAAGGATGCTACCTCTACTGCTCAAGCAGTGGCCGACTTTGCAGAACATGCAACCCTAGCTGCCAGAGCTGTTGTAGAACTTTCAAGGCAATATTGTGTTAATGATGGTGGTTCATGCCACTTAGGTTTCAAGGATGAAAGGTTGGAACATGGGCAATTATTTCCAGGAGATGGTATTGGTAATTTTTCTGTTGGCAGGCAGAATTGGAACATGAAATTTAAGGATGTTACCTCTGCTGCTCAAGTAGCGGCTGAGTTTTCGGAACATGCAAGCCTAGCTGCAAAAGCTGTTATAGAACTTTCAAGGCAATATTGTGTTGATGATGGTGGTTCATGCCCCTTAGGTTTCAAGAATGAAAGGTTGGAATATGGGCAATCATTTCCTGGAGATGGTAATGATAATTATTCTATTGGCAGGAAGAATTGGAACATGAAATTTAAGGATGCTACCTTTGCTGCTCATGCTGCGGCTGAGTCTGCAGAACATGCAAGCCTAGCTGCCAGAGCTGTAGTAGGACTTTCAAGGCAATATTGTGTTGATGATGGTGGTTCATGCCACTGAGGTTTGAAGGATGAAAGGTTGGAACATGGGAAATCATTTCCTAGAAATGGTAATGGTAATTTTTCTGTTGGCACGCAGAATTGGAACATGAAATTTAAAGATGCTACCTTTCCTGCTCAAGAAGGGGCTGAGTTTGCAGAACATGCAAGCCTAGCTGCCAGAGCTATTGTAGAACTTTACAGGCAATATTGTATTGATGATGGTGGTTCATACCACTTAGGTTTCAAGGATGAAAGGTTAGAACATGGGCAATCATTTCCTGGAGATGGTCATTTTTCTGTTGGCAGGTAGAATTGGAACATGAAATTTAAGGATGCTACCTCTGCTGCTCAAGCATGGGCTGAGTTTGCAGAATATGCAAGCCTAGCTGCCAGAGTTATTGTAGAACTTTCAAGGAAATATTGTGTTGATGATGGTGGTTCATGCCAATTAGGTTTCAAGGATGAAAGGTTGGTATATGGGCAATCATTTCCTGGAGATGGTAATTTTTCTATTGGCAGGCAGAATTGGAACATGAAATTTAAGGATGCTACCTCTGCTTCTCAAGCAGCGGCCGACTTTGCAGAACATACAACCCTAGCTGCCAGAGCTGTTGTAGAACTTTCAAGGCAATATTGTGTTGACGATGGTGGTTCATACCACTTAGGTTTCAAGGATGAAACGTTGGAAAATGGGCAATCATTTCCTGGAGATGGTATTGGTAATTTTTCTGTTGGCAGGCAGAATTGGAACATGAAATTTAAAAATGCTACCTCTGCTGCTCAAGCAGCGGGTGAGTTTGCAGAACATGCAAGCCTAGCTGCCAGAGCTGTTGTAGAACTTTAAAGGCAATATTGTGTTGATGATGGTGGTTCATGCCACTTAGGTTTCAAGGATGAAAGGTTGGAACATGGGCAATCATTTCCTGGAGATGGTAATGATAATTTTTCTGTTAACAGGCATAATTGGAACATGAAAATTAAGGATGCTACCTCTGCTGCTCATGCTGCAGCTGAGTTTCTAAAACATGCAAGCCTAGCTGCCAGAGGTGTGGTAGGACTTTCAAGGCAATATTGTGTTGATGATGGTGGTTCATGCCACAGAGGTTTCAAGGATGAAAGGTTGGAACATGGGAAATCATTTCCTAGAAATGGTAATGGTAATTTTTCTGTTGGCAGGCAGAATTGGAACATGAAATTTAAAGATGCTACCTTTGCTGCTCAAGAAGGGGCTGAGTTTGTAGAACATGCCAACCTAGCTGCCAGAGCTATTGTAGAACTTTCAAGGTAATATTGTGTTGATGATGGTGGTTCATGCCACTGAGGTTTCAAGGATGAAAGGTTGGAACATGGGAAATCATTTCCTAGAAATGGTAATGGTAATTTTTCTGTTGGCAGGCAGAATTGGAACATGAAATTTAAAGATGCTACCTTTGCTGCTCAAGAAAGGGCTGAGTTTGCAGAACATGCAAGTCTTGCTGCCAGAGCTATTGTAGAAATTTCAAGGCAATATTGTGTTGATGATGGTGGTTCATGCCACTTAGGTTTCAAGGATGAAAGGTTGGAACATGGGCAATCATTTCCTGGAGATGGTCATTTTTCTATTGGCAGGCAGAATTGGAACATGAAATTTAAGGATGCTACCTCTGCTGCTCAAGCAGCGGCTCACTTTGCAGAACATGCAAGCCTAGCTGCCAGAGCTGTTGTAGGACTTTCAAGGAAATATTGTGTTGATGATGGTGGTTCATGCCACTTGGGTTTCAAGGATGAAATGTTGGAATATGGGCAATCATTTCCTGGAGATTGTAATTTTTCTATTGGCAGGCAAAACTAGAACATGAAATTTAAGGATGTTACCTCTGCTACTCATGCTGCGGCTGAGTTTTCAGAACATGCAAGCCTAACTGCCAGAGGTGTGGTAGGACTTTCAAGGCAGTATTATGTTGATGATGGTGGTTCATGCCGCTGAGGTTTCAAGGATGAAAGGTTGGAACATGGGAAATCATTTCCTAGAAATGGTAAAGGTAATTTTTCTGTTGGCAGGCAGAATTGGAACATGAAATTTAAGGATGCTACCTCTGCTGCTAAAGCAGTGGCTGACTTTGCAGAATATGCAAGCCTAGCTGCGAGAGCTGTTATAGAACTTTCAAGGCAATATTGTGTTGATGATGGTGGTTCATGCCACTGAGGTTTCAAGGATGAAAGGTTGGAACATGGGCAATCATTTCCTGGAGATTGTCATTTTTCTATTGGCAGGCAGAATTGGAACATAAAATTTAAGGATGCTACCTCTGCTGCTCAAGCACGGCTCACTTTGCAGAACATCCAAGACTAGCTGCCAGAGCGGTTGTAGGACTTTCAAGGGAATATTGTGTTAATGATGGTGGTTCATGCCACTTGGGTTTCAAGGATGAAATGTTGGAATATGGGCAATCATTTCCTGGAGATTGTAATTTTTCTATTGGCAGGCAGAATTGGAACATAAAATTTAAGGATGCTACCTCTGCTGCTCAAGCAGCGGCTCACTTTGCAGAACATGCAAGCCTAGCTGCCAGAGCTATTGTAGAACTTTCAAGACAAGATTGTGTTGATGATGGTGGTTCATGCCACTTAGGTTTCAAGTATGAAAGGTTGGAACATGGGCAATTATTTCCTGGAGATGGTAATGGTAATTGTTGTTTTGGCAGGCAGAATTGGAACATGAAATTTAAGGATGCTACCTCTGCTGCTCAAGCAGCAGCTGACTTTTCAGAACATACAACCCTAGCTGCCAGAGGTATGGTAGGACTTTCAAGGAAATATTATGTTGATGATGGTGGTTCATGCCACTAGGTTTCAAGGATGAAAGATTGGAACATGGGAAATCATTTCCTAGAAATGGTAATGGTAATTTTTCTGTTGGCAGGCTGAATTGCAACATGAAATTTAAGGATGCTACCTCTGCTGCTCAAGTAGCGGCTGAGTTTGCAAAACATGCAAGCCTAGCTGCCAGAGCTGTGGTAGAATTTTCAAGGCAATATTGTGTTGATGATGGTGGTTCATTCCACTGAGGTTTCAAGGATGAAACGTTGGAACATGGGCAATCATTTCCTTAAAATGGTAATGGTAATTTTTCTGTTGCCAAGCAGAATTGGAACATGAAATTTAAGGATGCTACCTCTACTGCTCAAGCAGCGGCTGAGTTTGCAGAACATGCAAGCCTAGCTACCAGAGCTGTTGGAGAACTTTCAAGGCAATATTGTATTGATGATGATGGTTCATACCACTTAGGTTTCAAGGATGAAAGGTTAGAACATGGGCAATCATTTCCTGGAGATGGTAATTTTTCTGTTGGCAGGTAGAATTGGAACTTGAAATTTAAGGATGCTACCTCTGCTGCTCAAGCATGGGCAGAGTTTGCAGAATATGCAAGCCTAGCTGCCAGAGCTATTGTAGAACTTTCAAGGAAATATTGTGTTGATGATGGTGGTTCATGCCAATTAGGTTTCAAGGATGAAAGTTTGGAATATTGGCAATCATTTCCTAGAGATGGTAATTTTTCTATTGGAAGGTAGAATTGGAACATGAAATTTAAGGATGCTACCTCTACTGCTCAAGCAGCGGCCGACTTTGCAGAACATGCAACCCTAGCTGCCAGAGCTGTTGTAGAACTTTCAAGGCAATATTGTGTTAATGATGGTGGTTCATGCCACTTAGGTTTCAAGGATGAAAGGTTGGAACATGGGCAATTATTTCCAGGAGATGGTATTGGTAATTTTTCTGTTGGCAGGCAGAATTGGAACATGAAATTTAAGGATGTTACCTCTGCTGCTCAAGTAGCGGCTGAGTTTTCGGAACATGCAAGCCTAGCTGCAAAAGCTGTTATAGAACTTTCAAGGCAATATTGTGTTGATGATGGTGGTTCATGCCCCTTAGGTTTCAAGAATGAAAGGTTGGAATATGGGCAATCATTTCCTGGAGATGGTAATGATAATTATTCTATTGGCAGGAAGAATTGGAACATGAAATTTAAGGATGCTACCTCTGCTGCTCATGCTGCGGCTGAGTTTGCAGAACATGCAAGCCTAGCTGCCAGAGCTGTAGTAGGACTTTCAAGGCAATATTGTGTTGATGATGGTGGTTCATGCCACTGAGGTTTGAAGGATGAAAGGTTGGAACATGGGAAATCATTACCTAGAAATGGTAATGGTAATTTTTCTGTTGGCACGCAGAATTGGAACATGAAATTTAAAGATGCTACCTTTGCTGCTCAAGAAGGGGCTGAGTTTGCAGAACATGCAAGCCTAGCTGCCAGAGCTATTGTAGAACTTTACAGGCAATATTGTGGTGATGATGGTGGTTCATGCCACTTAGGTTTCAAGGATGAAAGGTTGGAACATGGGCAATCATTTCCTGGAGATGGTCATTTTTCAATTGGCAGGCAGAATTGGAACTTAAAATTTAAGGATGCTACCTCTGCTGCTCAAGCAGCAGCTCACTTTGCAGAACATGCAAGCCTAGCTGCCAGAGCTGTTGTAGGACTTTCAAGGCAATATTGTGTTGATGATGGTAGTTCATGCCACTTGGGTTTCAAGGATGAAATGCTGGAATATGGGCAATCATTTCCTGGAGATTATAATTTTTCTATTGGTAGGCAGAACTGGAACATGAAATTTAAGGATGCTACCTCTGCTGCTCATGCTGCGGCTGAGTTTGCAGAATATGCAAGCCTAGCTGCCAGAGGTGTGGTAGGACTTTCAAGGCAATATTGTATTGATGATGGTGGTTCATGCCACTGAGGTTTCAAGGATGAAAGTTTGGAACATGGGAAATCATTTCCTAGAAATGGTAATGGTAATTTTTTTGTTGACAGGCAGAATTGGAACATGAAATTTAAAGATGCTACCTTTGCTG
The DNA here is from genome assembly GCF_000390325.3 of Nicotiana tomentosiformis. Lineage (NCBI taxonomy): Eukaryota > Viridiplantae > Streptophyta > Magnoliopsida > Solanales > Solanaceae > Nicotiana > Nicotiana tomentosiformis. Next base: position 80,874 of record NW_027174697.1, read on the forward strand.
CTCAAGAAGGGGCTGAGTTTGCAAAACATGCAAGCCTAGCTGCCAGAGCTATTGTAGAACTTTCAAGGCAATATTTTGGTGATGATGGTGGTTCATTCCACTTAGGTTTCAAGGATGAAAGGTTGGAACATGGGCAATCATTTCCTGGAGATGGTCATTTTTCTATTGGCAGGCAGAATTGGAACATAAAATTTAAGGATGCTACCTCTGCTGCTCAAGCAGCAGCTCACTTTGCAGAACATGCAAGCCTAGCTGCCAGAGCTGTTGTAGGACTTTCAAGGCAATATTGTGTTGATGATGGTGGTTCATGCCACTTGGGTTTCAAGGATGAAATGTTGGAATATGGGCAATCATTTCCTGGAGATTGTAATTTTTCTATTGGCAAGCAGAACTGGAACATGAAATTTAAGTATGCTACCTCTGCTGCTCATGCTGCGGCTGAGTTTGCAGAACATGCAAGCCTAGCTGCCAGAGGTGTGGTAGGACTTTCAAGGCAATATTGTGTTGATGATGGTGGTTCATGCCACTGAGGTTTCAAGGATGAAAGGTTGGAACATGGGAAATCATTTCCTAGAAATGGTAATGGTAACTTTTCTGTTGGCAGGCAGAATTGGAACATGAAATTTAAAGATGCTACCTTTGTTGCTCAAGAAGGGGCTGAGTTTGCAGAACATGCAAGCCTAGCTGCCAAAGCTATTGTAAAACTTTCAAGGCAATATTGTGTTGATTATGGTGGTTCATGCCACTGAGGTTTCAAGGATGAAAGGTTGGAATATGGGCAATCATTTCCTGGAGATGGTTATTTTTCTATTGGCAGGCAGAATTGGAACATGAAATTTAAGGATGCTACCTCTGCTGCTAAAGCAGCGGCTGAGTTTGCAGAACATATAAGCCTAGCTGCCAGAGCTGTTGTAGGACTTTCAAGGCAATATTGTGTTGATGATGGTGGTTCATGCCACTTGGGTTTCAAGGATGAAATGTTGGAATATGGGCAATCATTTCCTGGAGATGGTAATTTTTCTATTGGCAGGTAGAATTGGAACATGAAATTTAAGGATGCTACCTCTGCTGCTCAAGTAGCGGCCGACTTTGCAGAACATGCAACCCTAGCTGCCAGAGCTGTTGTAGAACTTTCAAGGCAATATTGTGTTGATGATGGTGGTTCATGCCACTGAGGTTTCAAGGATGAAAGGATGGAACATGTGCAATCATTTCCTGGAGATGGTAATGGTAATTTTTCTGTTGCCAGGAAGAATTGGAACATGAAATTTAAGGATGCTATCTCTGCTGCTCAAGCAGGGTCTGAGTTTGCAGAATAGTCAAGCCTAGCTGTCAGAGTTGTTGTAGAACTTTCAAGGCAATATTGTGTTGATGATGGTGGTTCATTCCACTTAGGTTTCAAGGATGAACGGTTGGAACATGGGCAATCATTTCCTGGAGATGGTATAGTTAATTGTTCTGTTGGCAGGCAGAATTGGAACATGAAATTTAAGGATGATACCTCTGCTGCTTAAGTAGCGGCTGAGTTTGCAGAACATGCAAGCCTAGCTGCCAGAGCCGTTGTAGAACTTTCAAGGCAATATTGTGTTGAAGATGGTGGTTCATACCACTTAGGTTTCAAGGATGAAATGTTGGAACATGGGTAATCATTTCCTGGAGATGGTAATTATTCTGTTGGTGGGCAGAATTGGAACATGAAATTTAAGGATGCTACCTCTCCTGCTAAAACAGCGGCTGAGTTTGCAGAACATATAAGCCTAGCTGCCAGAGCTTTTGTAGGACTTTCAAGGCAATATTGTGTTGATGATGGTGGTTCATGCCACTTGGGTTTCAAGGATGAAATGTTGGAATATGGGCAATCATTTCCTGGAGATGGTAATTTTTCTATTGGCAGGCAGAATTGGAACATGAAATTTAAGGATGCTACCTCTGCTGCTCAAGTAGCGGCCGACTTTGCAAAACATGCAACCCTAGCTGCCAGAGCTGTTATAGAACTTTCATGGCAATATTGTGTTCATAATGGTGGTTCATGCCACTGAGGTTTCAAGGATGAAAGGATGGAACATGTGCAATCATTTCCTAGAGATAGTAATTGTAATTTTTCTGTTGGCAGGAAGAATTGGAACATGAAATTTAAGGATGCTACCTCTGCTGCTCAAGCAGGGGCTGAGTTTGTAGAATATTTAAGCCTAGCTGTCAGAGTTGTTGTAGAACTTTCAAGGCAATATTGTGTTGATGATGGTAGTTCATGCCACTTAGGTTTCAAGGATAAAAGGTTGGAACATGGGCAATCATTTCTTGCAAATGGTAATGGTAATTGTTTTGTTGGCAGGCATAATTGGAACATGAAAATTAAGGATGCTACCTCTGCTGCTCAAGCAGCGGCTGACTTTACAGAACATGTAAGCCTAGGTGCCAGAGCTGTTGTAGAACTTACAAGGCAATATTGTGTTTATGATGGTGGTTCATTCCACTGAGGTTTCAAGGATGAAACGTTGGAACATGGGCAATCATTTCCTTGAAATGGTAATGGTAATTTTTCTGTTGCAAGGTAGAATTGGAACATGAAATTTAAAGATGCTACCTCTGCTGCACAAGCAGCGGCTGAGTTTGCAGAACATGCAAGCCTAGCTGCCAGAGCTGTTGTAGGACTTTCAAGGAAATATTGTGTTGATGATGGTGGTTCATGCCACTTAGGTTTTAAGGATGAAAGGTTGGAATATGGGCAATCATTTCTTAAAGATGGTAATTTTCTGTTGGCAGGCAGAATTGGAACATGAAATTTAAGGATGCTACCCCTGCTGCTCAAGCAGCGGCTGAGTTTGCAGAACATGGAAGCCTAGCTGCCAGAGCTGTTGTAGGACTTTCAAGGAAATATTGTGTTCATGATGGTGGTTTATGCAAATTAGGTTTCAAGGATGAAAGGTTGGAATATGGGCAATCATTTCCTGCAGATGGTAATTTTTGTGTTGTCAGGCAGAATTGGAACATGAAATTTAAGGATGCTACCTCTGCTGCTCAAGCAGGGGCAGAGTTTGCAGAATATGCAAGCCTAGTTGCCAGAGCTATTGTAGAACTTTCATGGTAATATTGTGTTGATGATGGTGGTTCAGTCCACTTAGGTTTCAAGGATGAAAGGTTGGAACGTGGGCAATCATTTCCTGGAGATGGTAATTTTTCTGTTGGCAGGCAAAATTGGAACATGAAATTTAAGGATGCTACCTCTGCTGCTCAAGCAGTGGCTGAGTTTGCAGAACATGCAAGCCTAGCTGCCAGAGCTGTTGTAGGACTTTCAACGCAATATTGTGTTGATGATGGTTGTTCATGCCAATTAGGTTTCAAGGATGAAAGGTTGGAATATGGGCAATCATTTCCTGGAGATGGTAATTTTTCCATTGGCAGGCAGAATTGGAACATGAAATTTAAGGATGCTACCTCTGCTGCTCAAGCAGCGGCCGACTTTGCAGAACATGCAACCCTAGCTGCCAGAGCTATTGTAGAACTTTCAAGGCAATATTGTGTTGATGATGGTGGTTGATTCCACTTAGGTTTCAAGGATGAAAGGTTGGAACATGGGAAATCATTTCCTTGAGATGGTAATGGCAATTTTTCTGTTGGCAGGCAGAATTGTAACATGAAATTTAAGGATGCTACCTCTGCTGCTCAAGCAGCGGTTGAGTTTGCAGAACATGCAAGCCTAGCTGCCAGAGCTATTGTAGGTGTTACACCCTATATTTTCGTATGTAAAAATGCGTCGTAAGCAAACTAATGTAGGACAAAAAAATGAGATAATATTTAAAAGTATATAAAGTAAGTTAATCATGTTACCTCTGAGGTTACAAATATTGAAGATCATGAACAACAAGTACAAAGAGGGTTGGACAGTTCAGAAGCTAAAGCAATTAAATAAAACAATGTTTCATCGAAAGTCGACAAGTTGGGAATGTTATAACATGTACCTTTGGGGTGAGACTAGGGTGATTAACATGATAAAGAGATTATGTTATGATTTATATTAGTCGTATTACATCCGTGTGTTATGTTTTTAAGTCAAGCGAGTTGTGGAACAAAAGTCGATGAAAGTCATCACAAGTTACATTCATAAGTTTTACTGAAACTTTGGGTCAAATGTAACTGCAATTTTCTCCCAATATACTTAGAGTTATGGTGTGTTCCACACATAAAATTAAATATCTATGAGTCTATTTTCCAACGCATTAAACCATTTGTCAATACGACATCGGAGTAGAGAGATATGTGCATTTTTGCGATACTGCGCAAGCTGCTAGGTGACAAGTAGGTGTGTCACCTACTTGCTTAAATGAAAGCCCAAAAATGGGCCATTTCGGGTCGTCCAAAGAGGCCTTTTAAGGGCCTATTTTCTTCATATATTAGACTTAAAATAGAGCATAATAACCAGACATAAGCTCTGCAAAGAATCCTCCCAAAAATTTCCCACAAACCCTAATTGATTTTCTCTCCCTTTCAAGTTCCAATTGGAGGTAAAACTTAGAGTTTGAAGAACCAAGATAGGAGCTGAGTTATCCAACAAATAAGGTGAGTTTACTGCTCTCTTTCATCCATTTTTTCTTCTGTAAATTCATGGTAAGTCGTTCTATACTTGTAAGAACTCACGGGATGGTGATCGGAAGCCGTGAGTTCGAGTTATTCACTTGTAGCGGACTGTTTTGTGGACTGTTTTGTGTTGCTGTTGGGCTGCGTGTTTTATTACTATTTTGTGGAGTTTTGGAGGAGGAAGGGGGTTTATAAACACCATATAAATGTAGGGTGGTTGGCTGGTCGTTCGTCATAACATTTTCGGGTCGTTTGACACTACTACGGTGGTCGTTTTGTGTACGAAGAGATTGGGGTGTGTTGGGCTGTTTTGTAGTATTTGATGGTGTATATAGGGCTGGAAAATGATGTATATATGTTGTTATTGTTCTGTCCTTGTATTGTTGGTGTTATCTTGAAGTTGGAGGAAGGGCATATTATAGGGGAGATGCTGCCCGTTTTAATACAAAATAGGTTTGTCGTTCGTTGTGCGATAGTTGTACCTTTCGTAACTTAACGATAGTATTATTATCATTCTTGTAGATTAAGGTGCGAAGAGGTGAGTTCAACTTGGTGATTGAAAAGATTGTGATAAGGTATGTTAAGGCTAAGCCTTCCTTCATTTTGGCATGATCTCGTAGCTACATGTGTTAGTAATGAGACAAAAAGAGAAGTTCATATTCATGAATTTATTCACACTATTCTAGTCTCATAAGTTACAATATTATTCCTTATCGAGACTCTATATTCAATTTTAGTATTGTCTTCTTCCAGTCAAGAGAGCAGCAAGCCTATATATACAGTATTACAGTATTTTCATTACCATCGAGCTATAATCGATGGGCAGGCCCCTATTGGGCAACTTCTGATCAGATGGAAAGTTATATACCGAGCCTACTGTGGCCGAGCGCCTATGAGCGAGCCCAGCATGGTCGAGATACATAGCCTAGTATGGCCGAGCGCCTATAAGCGAGCCTACTATGGCAGAGCAGTTATATATACCGAGCCTTATAAGGCCGTACAATTATTTTACTTACTATATTGAAGGAGTTGAGTCAGTATTAGCAGGTAAGTATATCTCCAGATCATCTTTGACTCCCAGTTAATTTCAGTTATCATATTATCAGTTCAGTTTCAGATTTCAGTTATTTTATTGCCTTACATACTCGGTACATTATTTCGTACTGACGTCCCTTTTTTGGGGGCGCTGCATTTCATGCGTGCAGGTTCAGACAGACAGACGGGTAGACCTCCTCAGTAGGTGTTTTCCGAGTTCCGCCTGATCGGTAAGCTCCACGTCTTTCGGAGTTGCCAGGACTAGAGTTTTGTGTACATCTTATGTATATCTGTATATATGTTATGGGTAGGTCGGGGCCCTGTTCCGATCACAGTACATCTATCAGTAGAGGCTTGTAGGCATATCCTGTTGGTTAGTGCAGTATGTTGGGTTTGTATAAATTGGTGGTTTGTCAGCTGTAGTAGCTATGACGGCCTTGTCGGCCTAGCTTTATATTGATATTTAGTTAGTGCTAGTTTCCATTCAGTTTTATATTTTGCTTCGCAAATTGTCTTGCAAGGTGGCCCCATGGCCAAAGTATGACATTATGTGTTCAGAGTCCCTTAGTCGCAATTTGGTACGCCAGGTTAGGTGAGGCACGGGGTGCTTGTCTCGCTCCTAGGTTCGGGGCGTGACAAACTTGGTATCAGAGCAGTTCTGTCCTAGGGAGTCTACAAGCCGTGTCTAGTAGGGTCTTGTTTATAGATGTGTTGTGCACCACATTATATAAGCAAGGAACTACAGGGCATTTAGGAGTTGGTTACACTTCTTTGAAATCTAAATCGTGCTATAGAACTGAGTTATAGGAAATTTGAATTAAACTTATGTGTTGGTGTTTGCATGCACAGATGACGGTGACTAGGAAGACTACGACTAGCCAGAGGAGAGATACAGTAGTAGGTGAGGGGACCAACAGGGTACCCCCAGTAGATGGGGCCCAGTCTGAGGCTCAAGGGAGACCCCTACTCAGCCATTACCGGCTCCTCCACCAACTACGGAGATTCCTAGGGAAACCGCACATCCAGTTCCCCCTCCACTTCCATCAGATCAGGACTTAAGGAGTGCGGTGCATTTGTTGACACAGTTGGTAGCTACCCAGCAACATGCTAGGGCATCAGCTAGTGCAGGAACTTCTGAGGGGTCTGGGAGTTCAAGGGTCCGAGAGTTTATTGCTTTGAGTCCCCCAGAGTTCACGGGGACAGATCAGAGGGAGGACCCGCAGGATTTCATAGATCAGCTTCACAGGATCTTTCGTGTTATGCATGCCACGGAGAAAGAGGCAGTTGAGCTAGCAGCTTTTCGACTCCGAGATATAGCCATCCTTTGGTATGAGGGATGGGAGAGGTCCAGGGGACGTGATACACCTCCAGCTATTTGGGAGAATTTTTCAGATGCTTTCCTTGACCAGTACTTACCGCGGGAGATCCGACAGGCTCGAGTCGATCAGTTTCTAGCCCTCAAGCAGGGTAATATGAGTGTTCGAGAGTATAGTCTCCGTTTTGACTCATTGGCCAGATATGCACCATCCATAGTTTCTACTATGCGGGACAGGATTCACAGGTTTATAGCAGGGTTAGCCCCAGAGTTAACCGAGGCATGTGCCACCGCTGCATTGCAGGATAGTATGGATATCTCCCGGATTCAGGCATTCGCCCAGAATATAGAAAGGGGTAGGCGTCGGCAGCAGGGTACAGAGAGGGCTGAGCAAGGGCAACGTAAGAGGATGAGATTTCCCAGGTCTCAGGAGCAATCTCAGGGTAGTTATAGGACCCAGTACTTCGGACGGCCACCTAGGCCTCCGCCACCTCAGTTACAGGGTTACGGGTATGACCGCTATACTCAGTCAGGACCAGGTGAGAGCTCACGGGCGTCGGGTTTGCAGCGACAACGAGGTTCTGCGCAGACATGGTCATTTCCTCCGCGGTGTGACATCTGTGGTAGAGGACACTTGGGTCAATGCCGAGCAGGTTCTGATGCTTGTTATACATGTGGGCGTCCGGGGCATATGATGCGAGATTGCCCAAATAGAGATTCTGGGGGAATGGCACAACCAGCGAGTTCAGCAACAGGATCGTCTATGTCCGTGCATCCTTCAAGGCGTGAGTCTCAGTCTTCGGCTGGTAGAGGTCGAGGCAGAGGTAGAGGTTCCAGTTCAAGTGGTAATCAGAACCGTATCTATGCTTTAGCGGGTCGACAGGACCAGGAGTCTTCACCAGACGTTGTGACAGGTATATTAACCATTTGCTCTCACGATGCTTATGCTTTGATAGACCCAGGATCTACTTTATCGTATATTACCCCATTTGTCGCGAGGAAGTTTGGTATAGTGCCTGAAATACTAAGTGATCCTTTTGCGGTATCTACACCGGTCGGAGAATCGATTATTGCTAGACGGGTTTACCGAGGTTGTACGGTGACAATTTGTAGTCGTCAGACCTCAGCTGACCTAGTTGAGCTAGAGATGATGGACTTTGATGCTATCATGGGCATGGACTGGTTGGCAGCTTGCTATGCCACAGTTGATTGCCGAGCAAAGGTAGCCAAATTTCATTTTCCGGGTGAGCCAGTCCTTGAATGGGTAGGTAATACACCAACACCCAGAGGTAGGTTTATTTCCTATCTGAAGGCGAGGAAAATGATCGCAAAAGGGTGCATTTATCATATTGTGCGAGTTAGAGATGCAGATGCTGAGATACCTACACTTCAGTCTATTCCCATAGTCAAAGAGTATGCAGATGTGTTTCCAGATGAGCTTCCAGGTATTCCTCCAGAGCGAGAGATTGATTTTAGCATCGATTTGCTTCCAGGAACTCAACCAATATCCGTCCCTCCGTATAGAATGGCACCTGCCGAATTGAAGGAGTTGAAGGAGCAGTTAAAAGATTTGCTGGAGAAAGGTTACATTAGGCCCAGTACCTCACCTTGGGGTGCACCGGTACTATTTGTGCGGAAGAAAGACGGCTCGCTGAGGATGTGTATCGATTATAGGCAGTTGAACAAGGTAACTATTAAGAATAAGTATCCACTTCCAAGGATCGATGACTTGTTTGATCAGTTGCAGGGAGCTAGATGCTTTTCCAAGATTGATTTGAGGTCGGGGTACCACCAGGTCAGAGTTCGGGAAAAAGATATTCCGAAGACAGCCTTCAGGACCCGATATGGCCACTTCGAGTTCCTTGTCATGTCCTTCGGGTTGACTAATGCACCCGCTGTATTTATGGACTTGATGAATAGCCTATTCCGGCCATTTTTAGATCTGTTCGTGATAGTATTTATTGATGATATTCTGGTTTATTCCCGTTCAGAGGATGAGCATGCGGACCACCTGCGAGCGGTACTCCAAACCCTCCGTGATCGTAAGTTGTATGCTAAGTTTTCTAAATGTGAGTTCTGGTTGAAGTCTGTAGCATTCTTGGGGCATATTGTATCAGATGAAGGGATAAAGGTGGACACTCAGAAGATTGAGGCCGTGAAATCTTGGCCTAGACCTACCACTCCGACAGAGGTTCGTAGCTTTCTAGGCTTAGCAGGATACTATCGGAGGTTCGTAGAGGGTTTTTCTTCCCTTTCGGCACCATTGACGAAGTTGACACAGAAAGAAACTAAGTTTCAATGGACAGAGGCTTGTGAGCGGAGTTTCCAAGAGCTTAAGAACAAGTTGACCTCAGCTCCAGTTCTAACACTTCCAGAGGGTCTAGAGGGTTATGCCGTGTATTGTGATGCATCAGGTGTCGGGTTAGGATGTGTCCTGATGCAACATGGGAAGGTAATTGCATATGCTTCAAGGCAGTTGAGGAAGCACGAGAGGAATTATCCGACCCACGACCTCGAGTTAGCTGCGGTTGTCCATGCACTTAAGATATGGCGGCATTATTTATATGGTGTTCATGTTGATATATTTACTGATCATAAAAGCCTACAATATATTTTCAAGCAGAAAGAGTTGAATTTGCGACAGAGGCGATGGCTTGAGTTATTGAAAGATTACGATGTTAACATTCTCTACCATCCAGGGAAAGCTAATGTTGTAGCAGATGCCTTAAGTCGCCGATCTATGGGTAGCTTAGCACATGTAGAGCCCGAGAAAAGACAATTAGCTAGAGATATTCATCAATTGGCTTCGTTGGGGGTTCGGTTAGTAGATTCTGAGGATGGTGGAGTTGTAATCCAAAACACTGCAAAATCATCCCTCATAGCTGAAGTCAAGGAAAGGCAGTACGAGGACCCAGAGTTGGTCGAGTTGAGAGAGCGAGTTCCGCAGCAGAAGAAGCCATTGTTAGAGCTCAAGGGAGATGGGGTTCTCAGATACAAGGGTCGTTTGTGTGTTCCAGATGTAGCAGGGCTACGAGACAGGATTATGTCAGAGGCACATTATTCATGGTATTCCATCCACCCTGGATCGACGAAGATGTATCATGACATTAAGGATATGTACTGGTGGAATGATATGAAGAAGAACATTGCTGAGTTTGTCGCCCAATGTACTAGTTGCCAGCAAGTGAAGGTAGAACACCAGAAGCCCGGAGGGCTAATGCAGACTATAGAGATCCCGACATGGAAATGGGAGGCGATAAACATGGACTTTATCATGGGTTTACCTCATTCTAATCGTAAGTTCGATTCCATATGGGTGATAGTCGATAGGCTCACGAAATCAGCTCACTTCCTACCGGTCAGATCTACATATACAGCAGAAGATTATGCAAAGTTATATATTAAGGAGATAGTGCGGCTACACGGAGTACCAGTTTCTATTATATCTGACCGTGGGGCTCAGTTTACAGCACATTTTTGGAGGTCATTTCAGAGAGGTCTAGGGACTCAGGTGAATCTCAGCACAGCTTTTCATCCACAGACTGATGGACAAGCCGAGCGCACAATTCAGACGCTCGAGGATATGTTACGAGTATGTGTGTTGGATTTTAAAAGAAGTTGGGATGAACATCTACCTCTTATCGAGTTTGCATATAATAACAGTTACCACTCCAGTATCCAGATGGCTCCGTACGAGGCTTTGTATGGGCGTAAGTGCAGATCTCCTATAGGGTGGTTTGATGTTGGAGAATCTGGGTTACATGGGCCAGACCTGGTTCAGCAGGCCATAGAGAAAGTAAAGGTTATCCGGGAGCGACTGTTGACAGCTCAGAGTCGTCAGAAGTCATATTTTGACGTGCGGCGACGAGACTTAGAGTTCAGGATTAATGACTGGGTATTCTTAAAGGTATCACCTATGAAGGGCGTGATGAGGTTTGGCAAGAAAGGAAAGCTTAGCCCACGGTATATTGGGCCTTATAGGATCATTCGGAGAGTGGGCCAACTAGCTTATGAGTTAGAGTTGCCCTCAGAATTGGAGTCTGTCCATCCGGTTTTTCACGTATCTATGCTACGGAAGTGCATTGGCGATCCTACCCGAGTGGTGCCCACGGATGATGTACAGATTACAGAGGACTTGTCATACGAGGAAATTCCAGTTGCCATCCTAGACCGACAAATCCGCAATCTACGAAATAAGGAGGTAGCTTCCGTAAAGGTTTTATGGAGGAGCAAGAATGTAGAAGAGATGACGTGGGAATCGGAGGAAGAAATGAAGTCTAAATACCCCCACCTATTTCAAAATGAAGATATGGTTCGAGATGGGACGCTACAACATAGCTCTATGTAGGCTAGCAGGTCATCAGGTAAGCTTTTATTTTTCACTTTCAATATTTATGATTTACGGTCGGTGAGGCAAATTGCTGCTATTTATAAAGATTGGCCATGTGTGGCATGCATAGTATGTTTCTGGCTACGTGCAGGTTGGTTTTAACCTAGTGTACGAAGGATACTCTGGAAAAAGTTTCCAAAGTCTCCAAGAGTAAACATTCGAGGACGAATGTTCCCAAGGGGGGAGTGATGTTACACCCTATATTTTCGTATGTAAAAATGCGTCGTAAGCAAACTAATGTAGGACAAAAAAATGAGATAATATTTAAAAGTATATAAAGTAAGTTAATCATGTTACCTCTGAGGTTACAAATATTGAAGATCATGAACAACAAGTACAAAGAGGGTTGGACAGTTCAGAAGCTAAAGCAATTAAATAAAACAATGTTTCATCGAAAGTCGACAAGTTGGGAATGTTATAACATGTACCTTTGGGGTGAGACTAGGGTGATTAACATGATAAAGAGATTATGTTATGATTTATATTAGTCGTATTACATCCGTGTGTTATGTTTTTAAGTCAAGCGAGTTGTGGAACAAAAGTCGATGAAAGTCATCACAAGTTACATTCATAAGTTTTACTGAAACTTTGGGTCAAATGTAACTGCAATTTTCTCCCAATATACTTAGAGTTATGGTGTGTTCCACACATCAAATTAAAGATCTATGAGTCTATTTTCCAACGCATTAAACCATTTGTCAATACGACATCGGAGTAGAGAGATATGTGCATTTTTGCGATACTGCGCAAGTTGCTAGGTGACAAGTAGGTGTGTCACCTACTTGCTTAAATGAAAGCCCAAAAATGGGCCATTTCGGGTCGTCCAAAGAGGCCTTTTAAGGGCCTATTTTCTTCATATATTAGACTTAAAATAGAGCATAATAACCAGACATAAGCTCTGCAAAGAATCCTCCCAAAAATTTTCCACAAACCCTAATTGATTTTCTCTCCCTTTCAAGTTCCAATTGGAGGTAAAACTTAGAGTTTGAAGAACCAAGATAGGAGCTGAGTTATCCAACAAATAAGGTGAGTTTACTGCTCTCTTTCATCCATTTTTTCTTCTGTAAATTCATGGTAAGTCGTTCTATACTTGTAAGAACTCACGGGATGGTGATCGGAAGCCGTGAGTTCGAGTTATTCACTTGTAGCGGACTATTTTGTGGACTGTTTTGTGTTGCTGTTGGGCTGCGTGTTTTATTACTATTTTGTGGAGTTTTGGAGGAGGAAGGGGGTTTATAAACACCATATAAATGTAGGGTGGTTGGCTGGTCGGTCGAGATACATAGCCTAGTATGGCCGAGCGCCTATGAGCGAGCCTACTATGGCAGAGCAGTTATATATACCGAGCCTTATAAGGCCGTACAATTATTTTACTTACTATATTGAAGGAGTTGAGTCAGTATCAGCAGGTAAGTATATCTCCAGATCATCTTTGACTCCCAGTTAATTTCAGTTATCATATTATCAGTTCAGTTTCAGATTTCAGTTATTTTATTGCCTTACATACTCGGTACATTATTTCGTACTGACGTCCCTTTTTTGGGGGCGCTGCATTTCATGCGTGCAGGTTCAGACAGACAGACGGGTAGACCTCCTCAGTAGGTGTTTTCCGAGTTTCGCCTGATCGGTAAGCTCCACGTCTTTCGGAGTTGCCAGGACTAGAGTTTTGTGTACATCTTATGTATATCTGTATATATGTTATGGGTAGGTCGAGGCCCTGTTCCGATCACAGTACATCTATCAGTAGAGGCTTGTAGGCATATCCTGTTGGTTAGTGTAGTATGTTGGGTTTGTATAAATTGGTGGTTTGTCAGCTGTAGTAGCTATGACGGCCTTGTCGGCCTAGCTTTATATTGATATTTAGTTAGTGCTAGTTTCCATTCAGTTTTATATTTTGCTTCGCAAATTGTCTTGCAAGGTGGCCCCATGGCCAAAGTATGACATTATGTGTTCAGAGTCCCTTAGTCGCAATTTGGTACGCCAGGTTAGGTGAGGCACGGGGTGCTTGTCTCGCTCCTAGGTTCGGGGCGTGACAGTAGGACTTTCAAGGCAATATTGTGTTGATGATGGTGGTTCATGCCACTTAGGTTTCAAGGATGAAAGGTTGGAATATGGGCAATCATTTCCTAGAGATGGTAATTTTTCTATTGGCAGGCAGAATTGGAACAAGAAATTTAAGGATGCTACCTCTGCTGCTCAAGCAGCTGCCGACTTTGCAGAACATGCAACCCTAGCTGCCAGAGCTGTTGTAGAACTTTCAAGGCAATATTGTGTTGATGATGGTAGTTCATTCCACTTAGGTTTCAAGGAAGAAAGGTTGGAACATGGGCAATCATTTCCTGGAGATGGTAATTTTTCTATTGGCAGGCAAAATTGGAACATGAAATTTAAGGATGCTACCTCTGCTGCTCAAGCAGCGGCTAAGTGTGCAGAACATGCAAGCCTAGATACCAGAGCTGTTGTAGGACATTCAAGGCAATATTGTCTTGATGATGGTGGTTCATGCCACTTGGGTTTCAAGGATGAAAGGTTGGAACATGGGCAATCATTTCCTGGAGATGGTAATTTTTCTATTGGCAGGCAGAATTGGAACATGAAATTTAGGGTTGCTACCTCTGCTGCTCAAGTAGCGGCTTAGTTTGCAGAACATGCTAGCCTAGCTGCCAGAGCTGTTGTAGGACTTTCAAGGCAATATTGTGTTGATGATGGTGGTTCATGCCACTTAGGTTTCAAGGATGAAAGGTTGGAATATGGGTAATCATTTCCTGGGGATGGTAATTTTTCTATTGGCAGGCAGAATTGGAACATGAAATTTAAGGATGCTACCTCTGCTGCTCAAGCAGCGGCCGACTTTGCAGAACATGCAACCCTAGCTGCTAGAGCTGTTGTAGAACTTTCAAGGCAATATTGTGTTGATGATGGTCGTTCATTCCACTTAGGTTACAAGGATGAAAGGTTGGAACATGGGCAATCATTTCCTATAGATGCTAATGGTAATTTTTCTGTTGGCAGGCAGAATTGGAACATGAAATTTAAGGATGCTACCTCTGCTGTTCAAGCAGGGGCTGAGTTTGCAGAATATGCTAGCCTAGCTGGCAGAGCTATTGTAGAACTTTAAAGGCAATATTGTGTTGATGATGGTGGTTCGTGCCACTTAGGTTTCAAGGATGAAAGGTTGGAACATGGGAATTCATTTCCTGGAGATGGTAATGGTAATTTTTCTGTTGGCAGGCAAAATTGTAACATGAAATTTAAGGATGCTACCTCTGCTGCTCAAGCAGCGGCTGAGTTTGCAGAACATGCAAGCCTAGCTGCCAGAGCTGTTGTAAGATTTTCAAGGCAATATTGTGTTGATGATGGTGGTTCATGCCACTTAGGTTTCAAGGATGAAAGGTTGGAATATTGGCAATCATTTCCTGGAGATGGTAATTTTTCTATTGGCAGGCAGAATTGGAACATGAAATTTAAGGATACTACCTCTACTGCTCAAGCAGCGGCCGACTTTGCAGAACATGCAACCTTAGCTACCAGAGCTATTGTAGAACTTTCAAGGCAATATTGTGTTGATGATGGTGGTTCATTCCACTTAGGTTTCAAGGATGAAAGGTTGGAACATGGGCAATCATTTCCTGGAGATGGTAATTTTTCTGTTGGCAGGCAAAATTGGAACATGAAATTTAAGGATGCTACCTCTGCTGCTCAAGCAGCGGCTAAGTGTGCAGAACATGCAAGCCTAGCTGCCAGAGCTATTGTAGGACTTTCAAGGCAATATTGTCTTGATGATGGTCTTTCATGCCACTTGGGTTTCAAGGATGAAAGGTTGGAACATGGGCAATCATTTCCTGGAGATGGTAATTTTTCTATTGGTAGGCAGAATTGGAAAATGAAATTTAAGGATGCTACCTCTGCTGCTCAAGCAGCGGCTGAGTTTGCAGAACACGCCAGCCTAGCTGCCAGAGCTGTTGTAGGACTTTCAAGGCAATATTATGTTGATGATGGTGGTTCATGCCAATTAGGTTTCAAGGATGAAAGGTTGGAATATGGGCAATTATTTCCCGGAGATGGTAATTTTCCTATTGGCAGGCAGAATTGGAACATGAAATTTAAGGATACTACCTCTGCTGCTCAAGCAGCGGCCGACTTTGCAGAACATGCAACCCTAGCTGCCAGAGCTATTGTAGAACTTTCAAGGCAATATTGTGTTGATGATGGTGGTTCATTCCACTTAGGTTTCAAGGATGAAAGGTTGGAACATGGGCAATCATTTCCTGGAGATGGTAATTTTTCTGTTGGCAAGCAAAATTGGAACATGAAATTTAAAGATGCTACCTCTGCTGCTCAAGCAGCGGCTAAGTGTGCAGAACATGCAAGCCTAGCTGCCAGAGCTGTTGTAGGACCTTCAAAGCAATATTGTCTTGATGATGGTGGTTCATGCCACTTGGGTTTCAAGGATGAAAGGTTGGAACATGGGCAATCATTTCCTGGAAATGGTAATTTTTCTATTGGCAGGCAGAATTGGAACATGAAATTTAAGGATGCTACCTCTGCTGCTCAAGCAGGCGGCTGAGTTTGCAGAACATGCCAGCCTAGCTGCCAGAGCTGTTGTAGTACTTTCAAGGCAATATTGTGTTGATGATGGTGGTTCATGCCAATTAGGTTTCAAGGATGAAAGGTTGGAATATGGGCAATCATTTCCTGGAGATGGTAATTTTTCTATTGGCAGGCAGAATTGGAACATGAAATTTAAGGATGTTACCTCTGCTGCTCAAGCAGCGGCCGACTTTGCAGAACATGCAACCCTAGCTGCCCGAGCTATTGAAGAACTTTCAAGGAAATATTTTGTTGATAATGGTGGTTCATGCCACTTAGGTTTCAAGGATGAAAGGTTGGAACATGGACAATCATTTCCTGGAGATGTTACTGGTCATTTTTGTGTTGCCAGGCAGAATTGGAACATGAAATTTAAGGATGCTACCTCTACTGCTCAAGCAGTGACCGACTTTGCAGAACATGCAACCCTAGCTGCCCGAGCTATTGTAGAACTTTGAAAGCAATATTGTGTTGATAATGGTGGTTCATGCCACTTAGGTTTCAAGGATGAAAGGTTGGAACATGGACAATCATTTCCTGGAGATAGTAATGGTAATTTTTCTGTTGGCAGGCAGAATTGGAACATGAAATTTAAGGATGCTACATCTGCTTCTCGAGCAGCGGCTGAGTTTTCAGAACATGCAAGCCTAACTGCCAGAGCTGTTGTAGGACTTTCAAGGCAATATTGTGTTGATGATGGTGGTTCATGCCAATTAGGTTTCAAGGATGAAAGGTTGGAATATGCGCATTCATTTCCTTGAGATGGTAATTTTTCTATTGGCAGGCAAAATTGGAACATGAAATTTAAGGATGCTACCTCTGCTGCTCAAGCAGCAGTTATGTTTGCTGAACATGCAAGCCTAGCTGCCAGAGCTGTTGCAGGACTTTCAAGGTAATACAGCCTTGATGATGGTGCTTCATGCCACTTAGGTTTCAAGGATGAAAGGTTGGAACATTGGAAATCATTTCCTGGAGATGGTAATGGCAATTTTTCTGTTGGCAGGCAGAATTGGAACATGAAATTTAAGGATGCTACCTCTGCAGCTCAAGCAGCGGCAGAGTTTGCAGAACATGCAAGCCTAGCTGCCAGAGCTGTTGTAGAACTTTCAAGGCAATATTGTGTTGATGATGGTGCTTCATGCCACTTAGATTTCAAGGATGAAAGGTTGGAATATGGGCAATCATTTCCTAGAGATGGTAATTTTTCTATTGGAAGCAGAATTGGAACATGAAATTTAAGGATGCTACCTCTGCTGCTCAAGCAGCGGCCGACTTTGCAGAACATGCAACCCTAGCTGCCAGAGCTGTTGTAGAACTTTCAAGGCAATATTGTGTTGATGATGGTGGTTCAGTCGACTTAGGTTTCAAGGATGAAAGGTTGGAACATGGGCAATCATTTCCGGGAGATGGTAATTTTTCTGTTGGCAGGCAAAATTGGAACATGAAATTTAAGGATGCTACCTCTGCTTCTCAAGCAGTGGCTGAGTTTGCAGAACATGCAAGCCTAGCTGCCAGAGCTGTTGTAGAACTTTCAAGGCAATATTGTGTTGATGATAGTGGTTCATGCCAATTAGGTTTCAAGGATGAAAGGTTGGAATATGGGCAATCATTTCCTAGAGATGGTAATTTTTCTATTGGCAGGCAGAATTGGAACATGAAATTTAAGGATGCTACCTCTGCTGCTCAAGCAGACGGCTGAGTTTGCAGAACATGCAAGCCTAGCTGCCAGAGCTGTTGTAGAACTTTCAAGGCAATATTGTGTTGATGATGGTGGTTCATGCCACCTAGGTTTCAAGGATGAAAGGTTGGAACATGGGCAATCATTTCTTGGAGATGGTAATGGTAATTTTTCTATTGGCAGGCAGAATTGGAACATGAAATTTAATGATGCTACCTCTGCTGCTCAAGCAGGGGCTGAGTTTGCAGAATATGCTAGCCTAGCTGCCAGAGCTATTGTAGAACTTTCAAGGCAATACTGTGTTGATGATGGTGGTTCATGCCACTTAGGTTTCAAGGATGAAAGGTTGGAACATTGGAAATCATTTCCTGGAGATGGTAATGGCAATTTTTCTGTTGGCAGGCAGAATTGGAACATGAAATTTAAGGATGCTACCTCTGCTGCTCAAGCAGCGGCTGAGTTTGCAGAACATGCCAGCCTAGCTGCCAGAGCTGTTGTAGTACTTTCAAGGCAATATTGTGTTGATGATGGTGGTTCATGCCAATTAGGTTTCAAGGATGAAAGGTTGGAATATGGGCAATCATTTCCTGGAGATGGTAATTTTTCTATTGGCAGGCAGAATTGGAACATGAAATTTAAGGATGTTACCTCTGCTGCTCAAGCAGCGGCCGACTTTGCAGAACATGCAACCCTAGCTGCCCGAGCTATTGAAGAACTTTCAAGGAAATATTTTATTGATAATGGTGGTTCATGCCACTTAGGTTTCAAGGATGAAAGGTTGGAACATGGACAATCATTTCCTGGAGATGTTACTGGTCATTTTTGTGTTGCCAGGCAGAATTGGAACATGAAATTTAAGGATGCTACCTCTACTGCTCAAGCAGCGACCGACTTTGCAGAACATGCAACCCTAGCTGACCGAGC
The DNA here is from genome assembly GCF_000390325.3 of Nicotiana tomentosiformis. Taxonomy (NCBI): domain Eukaryota; kingdom Viridiplantae; phylum Streptophyta; class Magnoliopsida; order Solanales; family Solanaceae; genus Nicotiana; species Nicotiana tomentosiformis. Next base: position 99,381 of record NW_027174697.1, read on the forward strand.
TATTGTAGAACTTTCAAAGCAATATTGTGTTGATAATGGTGGTTCATGCCACTTAGGTTTCAAGGATGAAAGGTTGGAACATGGACAATCATTTCCTGGAGATAGTAATGGTAATTTTTCTGTTGGCAGGCAGAATTGGAACATGAAATTTAAGGATGCTACATCTGCTTCTCGAGCAGCGGCTGAGTTTTCAGAACATGCAAGCCTAACTGCCAGAGCTGTTGTAGGACTTTCAAGGCAATATTGTGTTGATGATGGTGGTTCATGCCAATTAGGTTTCAAGGATGAAAGCTTGGAATATGCGCATTCATTTCCTTGAGATGGTAATTTTTCTATTGGTAGGCAAAATTGGAACATGAAATTTAAGGATGCTACCTCTGCTGCTCAAGCAGCAGTTATGTTTGCAGAACATGCAAGCCTAGCTGCCAGAGCTGTTGCAGGACTTTCAAGGTAATATTGTGTTGATGATGGTGGTTCATGACACTTGGGTTTCAAGGATGAAACGTTGGAATATGGGCAATCATTTCCTGGATATGGTAATTTTTCTATTGGCAGGCAGAATTGGAACATGAAATTTAAGGATGCTACCTCTGCAGCTCAAGCAGCGGCAGAGTTTGCAGAACATGCAAGCCTAGCTGCCAGAGCTGTTGTAGAACTTTCAAGGCAATATTGTGTTGATGATGGTGGTTCATGCCACTTAGATTTCAAGGATGAAAGGTTGGAATATGGGCAATCATTTCTTAGAGATGGTAATTTTTCTATTGGAAGCAGAATTGGAACATGAAATTTAAGGATGCTACCTCTGCTGCTCAAGCAGCGGCCGACTTTGCAGAACATGCAACCCTAGCTGCCAGAGCTGTTGTAGAACTTTCAAGGCAATATTGTGTTGATGATGGTGGTTCAGTCGACTTAGGTTTCAAGGATGAAAGGTTGGAACATGGGCAATCATTTCCTGGAGATGGTAATTTTCTGTTGGCAGGCAAAATTGGAACATGAAATTTAAGGATGCTACCTCTGCTTCTCAAGCAGTGGCTGAGTTTGCAGAACATGCAAGCCTAGCTGCCAGAGCTGTTGTAGGACTTTCAAGGCAATATTGTGTTGATGATAGTGGTTCATGCCAATTAGGTTTCAAGGATGAAAGGTTGGAATATGGGCAATCATTTCCTAGAGATGGTAATTTTTCTATTGGCAGGCAGAATTGGAACATGAAATTTAAGGATGCTACCTCTGCTGCTCAAGCAGCGGCCGACTTTGCTGAACATGCAACCCTAACGGCCAGAGCTATTGTAGAACTTTCAAGGCAATATTGTGTTGATGATGGTGGTTCATTCCACTTAGGTTTCAAGGATGAAAGGTTGGAACATGGGCAATCATTTCTTGGAGATGGTAATGGTAATGTTTCTGTTGGCAGGCAGAATTGGAACATGAAATTTAATGATGCTACCTCTGCTGCTCAAGCAGGGGCTGAGTTTGCAGAATATGCTAGCCTAGCTACCAGAGCTATTGTAGAACTTTCAAGGCAATACTGTGTTGATGATGGTGGTTCATGCCACTTAGGTTTCAAGGATGAAAGGTTGGAACATTGGAAATCATTTCTTGGAGATGGTAATGGCAATTTTTCTGTTGGCAGGCAGAATTGGAACATGAAATTTAAGGATGCTACCTCTGCTGCTCAAGCAGCGGCTGAGTTTACAGAACATGCAAGCCTAGCTGCAAGAGCTGTTGTAGGACTTTCAAGGCAATATTGTGTTGATGATGGTGGTTCATGCCACTTAGGTTTCAAGGATGAAAGGTTGGAATATGGGCAATCATTTCCTGGAGATGGTAATTTTTCATTTGGCAGGCAGAATTGGAACATGAAATTTAAGGATGCTACCTCTGCTGCTCAAGCAGCGGCCGACTTTGCAAAACATGCAACCCTAGCTGCCAGAGTTGTTGTAGAACTTTCAAGGCAATATTGTGTTGATGATGGTGGTCCATTCCACTTAGGTTTCAAGAATGAAAGGTAGGAACATGGGCAATCATTTCCTGGAGATAGTAATTTTTCTATTGGCAGGCAAAATTGGAACATGAAATTTAAGGATGCTACCTCTGCTGCTCAAGCAGCGGCTAAGTTTGCAGAACATGCAAGCCTAGCTACAAGAGCTGTTGTAGGACTTTCAAGGCAATATTGTCTTGATGATAGTGGTTAATGCCACTTAGGGTTTAAGGATGAAATGTTGGAATATGGGAAATCATTTCCTGGAGATGGTAATTTTTCTATTGGCATGCAGAATTGGAACATGAAATTTAAGGATGCTACCTCTACTGCTCAAGCAGCGGCTGACTTTGCAGAACATGAAACCCTAGCTGCCAGAGCTGTTGTAGAACTTTCAAGGCAATATTGTGTTGATAATAGTGGTTCATGTAACTTAGGTTTCAAGGATGAAAGGTTGGAACATGGACAATCATTTCCTGGAGATGTTAATGGTAATTTTTTGTGTTGGCAGGCAGAATTGGAACATGAAATTTAAGGATGCTACCTCTGCTACTCAAGCAGCGACCGACTTTGCAGAACATGCAACCCTAGCTGCCAGAGCTGTTGTAGAACTTTCAAGGCAATATTGTGTTGATAATGGTGGTTCATGCCACTTAGGTTTCAAGGATGAAAGGTTGGAACATGGACAATCATTTCCTAGAGATAATAATGGTAATTTTTCTGTTAGCAGGAAGAATTGGAACATGAAATTTAATGATGCTACATCTGCTGCTCAAGCAGCGGCTGAGTTTGCAGAACATGCAAGCCTAGCTTCCAGAAATGTTGTAGAACTTTCAAGGAAATATGGTGTTGATGATGGTGGTTCGTGCCACTTAGGTTTCAAGGATAAAAGGTTGCAACACGGGCAATCATTTCCTAGAGATGGTAATGGTAATTTTTCTCTTGGCAGGCAGAATTGGAACATGAAATTTAAGGATGCTACCTCTGCTGCTCAAGCAGCGACCGACTTTGCAGAACATGCAACCCTAGCGGCCAGAGCTATTGTAGAACTTTCAAGGCAATATTGTGTTGATAATGGTGGTTCATTCCACTTAGGTTTCAAGGATGAAAGGTTGGAACATGGGCAATCATTTCCTGGAGATGGTAATTTTTCTATTGGCAGGCAGAATTGGAAAATGAAATTTAAGGATGCTACCTACTGCTGCTCAAGCAGTGGCTGAATTTGCAGAATATGCAAGCCTAGCTGCCAGAGCTATTGTAGAACTTTCAAGGCAATATTGTGTTGATGATGGTGGTTCATGCCACTTAGGTTTCAAGGATGAAAGGTTGGAACATGGGAAATCATTTCCTGGAGATGGTAATTTTTCTATTGGCAGGCAGAATTGGAACATGAAATTTAAGGATGCTACCTCTGCTACTCAAGCAGCGGCCAACTTTGCAGAACATGCAACCCAAAGCAACCAGAGCTGTTGTAGAACTTTCAAGGCAATATTTTGTTGATGATGGTGGTTCATTCCACTTAGGTTTCAAGGATGAAAGGATGAAACATGGGCAATCATTTCCTGGAGATGGTAATGGTAATGTTTCTGTTGGCAGGCAGAATTGGAACATGAAATTTAAGGATGCTACCTCTGCTGCTCAAGCAGGGGCTGAGTTTGCAGAATATGCAAGCCTAGCTGCCAGAGCTATTGTAGAACTTTCAAGGCAATATTGTGTTGATGATGGTGGTTCATGCCAATTAGGTTTCAAGGATGAAAGGTTGGAATATGGGCAATCATTTCCTGGAGATGGTAATTTTTCTATTGGCAGGCAGAATTGGAACATGAAATTTAAGGATGCTACCTCTGCTGCTCAAGCAGTGGCTGAGTTTGCAGAACATGCAAGCCTAGCTGCCAGAGCTGTTGTAGAACTTTCAAGGCAATATTGTGTTGATGATGGTGGTTCATGCCACTTAGGTTTCAAGGATGAAAGGTTGGAACATGGGAAATCATTTCCTGGAGATGGTAATGGTAATTTTTCTGTTGGCAGGCAGAATTGGAACATGAAATTTAAGGATGCTACCTCTGCTGCTCAAGCAGCGACTGACTTTGCAGAACATGCAACCCTAGCGGCCAGAGCTATTGTAGAACTTTCAAGGCAATATTGTGTTGATAATGGTGGTTCATTCCACTTAGGTTTCAAGGATGAAAGGTTGGAACATGGGCAATCATTTCCTGGAGATGGTAATTTTTCTATTGGCAGGCAGAATTGGAAAATGAAATTTAAGGATGCTACCTCTGCTGCTCAAGCAGTGGCTGAATTTGCAGAATATGCAAGCCTAGCTGCCAGAGCTATTGTAGAACTTTCAAGGCAATATTGTGTTGATGATGGTGGTTCATGCCACTTAGGTTTCAAGGATGAAAGGTTGGAACATGGGAAATCATTTCCTGGAGATGGTAATTTTTCTATTGGCAGGCAGAATTGGAACATGAAATTTAAGGATGCTACCTCTGCTACTCAAGCAGCGGCCAACTTTGCAGAACATGCAACCCAAAGCAACCAGAGCTGTTGTAGAACTTTCAAGGCAATATTTTGTTGATGATGGTGGTTCATTCCACTTAGGTTTCAAGGATGAAAGGATGAAACATGGGCAATCATTTCCTGGAGATGGTAATGGTAATGTTTCTGTTGGCAGGCAGAATTGGAACATGAAATTTAAGGATGCTACCTCTGCTGCTCAAGCAGGGGCTGAGTTTGCAGAATATGCAAGCCTAGCTGCCAGAGCTATTGTAGAACTTTCAAGGCAATATTGTGTTGATGATGGTGGTTCATGCCAATTAGGTTTCAAGGATGAAATGTTGGAATATGGGCAATCATTTCCCGAAGATGGTAATTTGTCTATTGGCAGGCAGAATTGGAACATGAAATTTAAGGATGCTACCTCTGCTGCTCAAGCAGGGGCTGAGTTTGCAGAACATGCAAGCCTAGCTGCCAGAGCTGTTGTCGGTCTTTTTAGGCAATATTGTGTTGATGATGGTGGTTCTTTCCACTTAGGTTTCAAGCATGAAAGGTTGGAACATGGGAAATCATTTCCTGGAGATGGTAATGGTAATTTTTCTGTTGGCAGGTAGAATTGAAACATGAAATTTAAGGATGCTACATCTGCTGCCCAAGCAGCGGCTGAGTTTGCAGAACATGCAAGCCTAGCTGCCAGAGTTGTTTTAGAACTTTCAAGGAAATATTGTGTTGATGATGGTGGTTCATGCCACATAGGTTTCAAGGATAAAAGGTTGGAACATGGGCAATCATTTCCTAGAGATGGTAATGGTAATTTTTCTGTTGGTAGGCAGAATTGGAACATGAAATTTAAGGATGCTACCTCTGCTGCTCAAGCAACGGCTTAGTTTGCAGAACATCCAAGCCTAGCTGCCAGAGCTGTTGTAGGACTTTCAAGGCAATATTGTGTTGATGATGGTGGTTCATGCCAATTAGGTTTCAAGGATGAAAGGTTGGAATATGGGCAATCATTTTCTGGAGATGGTAATTTTTCAATTGGCAGGCAGAATTGGAACATGAAATTTAAGGATGCTACCTCAGCTGCTCAAGCAACGGCTTAGTTTGCAGAACATCCAAGCCTAGCTGCCAGAGCTATTGTAGGACTTTCAAGGCAATATTGTGTTGATGATGGTGGTTCATGCCAATTAGGTTTCAAGGATGAAAGGTTGGAATATGGGCAATCATTTCCTGGAGATGGTAATTTTTCAATTGGCAGGCAGAATTGGAACATGAAATTTAAGGATGCTACCTTTGCTGCTCAAGCAGGGGATGAATTTGCAGAATATGCAAGCCTAGCTGCCAGAGCTATTGTAGAAATTTCAAGTCAATATTTTGTTGATGATGGTGGTTCATTCCAATTAGGTTTCAAGGATGAAAGGTTGGAATATGGGCAACCATTTCCTGGAGATGGTAATTTTTCTATTGGCAGGCAGAATTGGAACATGAAATTTAAGGATGCTACCTCTGCTGCTCAAGCAGGGGCTGAGTTTGCAGAATATGCAAGCCTAGCTGCCAGAGCTATTGTAGAACTTTCAAGGCAATATTGTGTTGATGATGGTGGTTCATGCCAATTAGGTTTCAAGGATGAAATGTTGGAATATGGGCAATCATTTCCCGAAGATGGTAATTTGTCTATTGGCAGGCAGAATTGGAACATGAAATTTAAGGATGCTACCTCTGCTGCTCAAGCAGCGGCTGAGTTTGCAGAACATGCAAGCCTAGCTGCCAGAGTTGTTGTAGAACTTTCAAGGCAATATTGTGTTGATGATGGTGGTTCATGCCACTTAGGTTTCAAGGATGAAAGGTTGGAACATGGGCAATCATTTCCTAGAGATGGTAATGGTAATTTTTCTGTTGGCAGGCAGAATTGGAACATGAAATTTAAGGATGCTACCTCTGCTGCTCAAGCAGCGGCTGAGTTTGCAGAACATGCAAGCCTAGCTGCCAGAGCTGTTGTAGAACTTTCAAGGCAATATTGTGTTGATGATGGTGGTTCATGCCACTTAGGTTTCAAGGATGAAAGGTTGGAACATGGGCAATCATTTCCTAGAGATGGTAATGGTAATTTTTCTGTTGGTAGGCAGAATTGGAACATGAAATTTAAGGATGCTACCTCTGCTGCTCAAGCAACGGCTTAGTTTGCAGAACATCCAAGCCTAGCTGCCAGAGCTGTTGTAGGACTTTCAAGGCAATATTGTGTTGATGATGGTGGTTCATGCCAATTAGGTTTCAAGGATGAAAGGTTGGAATATGGGCAATCATTTCCTGGAGATGGTAATTTTTCAATTGGCAGGCAGAATTGGAACATGAAATTTAAGGATGCTACCTTTGCTGCTCAAGCAGGGGATGAATTTGCAGAATATGCAAGCCTAGCTGCCAGAGCTATTGTAGAAATTTCAAGTCAATATTTTGTTGATGATGGTGGTTCATGCCAATTAGGTTTCAAGGATGAAAGGTTGGAATATGGGCAACCATTTCCTGGAGATGGTAATTTTTCTATTGGCAGGCAGAATTGGAACATGAAATTTAAGGATGCTACCTCTGCTGCTCTAGCAGCGGCCAACTTTGCAGAACATGCAAGCTTAGCTGCCAGAGCTGTTGTACGACTTTCAAGGCAATATTGTGTTGATAATGGTGGTTCATGCCAATTAGGTTTCAAGGATGAAAGGTTGGAATATGGGCAATCATTTCCTGGGAGATGGTAATTTTTCTATTGGCAGGCAGAATTGGAACATGAAATTTAAGGATGCTACCTCTGCTGCTCTAGCAGCGGCCGACTTTGCAGAATATGCAACCCTAGCTGCCAGAGCTGTTGTAGAACTTTCAAGGCAATATTGTGTTGATAATGGTGGTTCATGCCACTTAGGTTTCAAGGATGAAAGGTTGGAACATGGACAATCATTTCCTGGAGATGTTAATGGTCATTTTTGTGTTGGCAGGCAGAATTGGAACATGAAATTTAAGGATGCTACCTCTGCTGCTCAAGCAGCGACCGACTTTGCAGAACATGCAGGCCTAACTGCCCGAGCTGTTGTAGAACCTTCAAGGCAATATTGTGTTGATAATGGTGGTTCATGCCACTTAGGTTTCAAGGATGAAAGGTTGGAACATGGGCAATCATTTCCTGGAGATGGTAATTTTTCTATTGGCAGGCTGAATTGGAAAATGAAATTTAAGGATGCTACCTCTGCTGCTCAAGCAGCGGCCGACTTTGCAGAACATGCAACCCTAGCTGCCAGAGCTATTGTAGAACTTTCAAGTCAATATTATGTTGATGATGGTGGTTCATTCCACTGAGGTTTCAAGGATGAAAGGTTGGAACATGGGAAATCATTTCCGGTAGATGGTAATGGTAATTTTTCTTTTGGCAGGCAGAATTGGAACATGAAATTTAAGGATGCTACATTTGCTGCTCAAGCAGCGGCTGAGTTTGCAGAACATGCAAGCCTAGCTGCCAGAGCTGTTGTAGAACTTTCAAGGCAATATTGTGTTGATGATGGTGGTTCATTCCACTTAGGTTTCAAGGATGAAAGGTTGGAACATGGGCAATCATTTCCTAGAGATGGTAATGGTAATTTTTCTGTTGGCAGGTAGAATTGGAACATGAAATTTAAGGATGCTACCTCTGCTGCTCAAGCAACGGCTGAGTTTGCAGAACATGCAAGCCTAGCTGCCAGAGCTGTTGTAGGACTTTCAAGGCAATATTATGTTGATGATGGTGGTTCATGCCACTTAGGTTTCAAGGATGAAAGGTTGGAATATGGGCAATCATTTCCTGGAGATGGTAATTTTTCTATTGGCAGGCAGAATTGGAACATGAAATTTAAGGATGCTACCTCTGCTGCTCAAGCAGCGGCCGACTTTGCAGAACATGCAACCCTAGCTGCCAGAGCTGTTGTAGAACTTTCAAGGCAATATTATGTTGATGATGGTGGTTCATTCCACTTAGGTTTCAAGGATGAAAGGTTGGAACATGGGCAATCATTTCCTGGAGATGGTAATGGTAATTCTTCTATTGGAAGGCAGAATTGGAACATGGAATTTAAGGATGCTACCTCTTCTGCTCAAGCAGGTGCTGAGTTTGCAGAATATGAAAGCCTAGCTGCCAGAACTATTATAGAACTTTCATGGCAATATTTTGTTGATGATGGTGGTTCATGCCAATTAGGTTTCACGGATGAAAGGTTAGAATATGGGCAATCATTTTCTGGAGAAGGTAATTTGTCTATTGGCAGGCAGAATTGGAACATGAAATTTAAGGATGCTACCTCTGCTGCTCAAGCAGGGGCTGAGTTTGTAGAACATGCAAACCTAGCTGCCAGAGCTGTTGTAGGACTTTCTAGGTAATATTGTGTTGATGATAGTGGTTCATGCCACTTAGGTTTCTAGGATGAAAGGTTGGAACATAGGCAATCATTTCCTGAGATTGTAATGGTAATTTTTCTGTTGGCAGGCAGAATAGGAAGATAAAATTTAAGGATGCTACATCTGCTTCTCGAGCAGCGGCTGAGTTTGCAGAACATGCAAGCCTAGCTACCAGAACTGTTGTAATACTTTCAAGGCAATATTGTGTTGATGATGGTGGTACATGCCACTTGGGTTTCTACGATGAAAGGTTGGAACATGGGCAATCATTTCCTAGAGATGTTTATGGTCATTTTTCTGTTGGCAGGCCGAATTGGAATATGAAATTTAAGGATGCTACCTCTGCTGATCAAGTAGCGGCTAAGTTGGCAGAACATGTAAGCCTAGCTGCCAGAGCTATTGTAAAACTTTCAAGGCAATATTGTGTTGATGGTGGTGGTTCATTCCACGTAGGTTTCAAGGATGAAAGGTTGGAACATGGGCAATCATTTCCTGGAGATGGTAATTTTTCTGTTGGCAGGAAAAATTGGAACATGAAATTTAAGGATGCTACATCTGCTGCTCAAGCAACAACTAAGTTTGCTGAATAAGCAAGCCTAGCTACCAGAGCTGTTGTAGGACTTTTAAGGCAATATTGTGTTGATGATGGTGGTTCATTCCACTTAGGTTTCAAGGATGAAAGGTTGGAACATGGCCAATCATTTCCTTGAGATGGTAATGGCAATTTTTCTGTTGGCAGGAAGAATTGGAACATGAAATTTAAGGATGCTACCTCTGCTGCTCAAGAAGGGGCTGAGTTAGCAGAACATGCAAGCTTAGCTGCCAGAACTGTTGTAGGACTTTCTAGGCAATATTGTGTTGATGATGGTGGTTCATGCCACTTGGGTTTCTAGGATGAAAGGTTGGAACATGGGCAATCATTTCCTGGAGATGTTAATGGTCATTTTTCTATTGGCAGGCAGAATTGGAACATGAAATTTAAGGATGCTACCTCTGCTGATCAAGTAGCGGCTGAGTTTGCAGAACATGCAAGCCTAGCTGCCAGGGCTGTTGTAGAACTTTCAAGGAAATATTGTGTTGATGATGGTGGTTCATGCCACTTAGGTTTCAAGGATAAAAGGTTGGAACATGGGAAATCATTTCCTAGAGATGGTAATGGTAATTTTTCTGTTGGTAGGCAGAATTGGAACATGATATTAAGGATGCTACCTCTGCAGCACAAGCAGCGGCTGAGTTAGCAGAACATGCAAGCCTAGCTGCCAGAGCTATTATAGGACTTTTAAGGCAATATTGTGTTGATAATGGTGGTTCATGCCACTTAGGTTTCAAGGATGAAAGGTTGGAATATGGGCAATCATTTTCTGGAGATGGTAATTTGTCTATTGGCAGGCAGAATTGGAACATGAAATTTAAGGATGCTACCTCTGCTGGTCAAGAAGGGGTTGAGTTTGCAGAACATGCTAACCTAGCTGCCAGAGCTGTTGTAGGACTTTCTAGGAAATATACGGTTGATGATGGTGGTTCATGCCACTTAGGTTTCTAGGAAGAAAGGTTGGAACATGGGCAATTATTTCCTGGAGATAGTAATGGTAATTTTTCTATTGGCAGGCAGAATTGGTACATGAAATGTAAGGATGCTACATCAGCTGCTCAAGTAGCGGCTGAGTTTGCAGAATATGCAAGCCTAGCTTCCAGAAGTGTTGTAGAACTTTCTAGGAAATATTGTGTTGATGATGGTGGTTCATGCCACTTAGGTTTCAAGGATGAAAGGTTGCAACATGGGCAATCATTTCCTGGAGATAGTAATGGTAATTTTTCTTTTGGCAAGCAGAATTGGAACATGAAATTTAAGGATGCTACATCTGCTGCTCAAGCAGCGGCTGAGTTTGCAGAACATGCAAGACTAGCTTCCAGAAGTGTTGTAGAACTTTCAAGAAAATATTGTGTTGATGATGGTGGTTCATGCGACTTAGGTTTTTTCTATTGGCAGGCAGAATTGGAACATGAAATTTAAAGATTCTACCTCTGCAGCTCAAGCGGCGGCTGAGTTTGCAGAACATGCAAGCCTGGCTTCCAGAAGTGTTGTAGAACTTTCAAGGAAATATTGTGTTGATGATGGTGGTTCATGCCACTTAGGTTTCAAGGATGAAAGGTTGGAACATGGGCAATCATTTCCTGGAGATAGTAATGGTAATTTTTCTATTGGCAGGCAGAATTGGAACCTGAAATTTAAGGATGCTACATCTGCTGCTCAAGCAGCGGCTGAGTTTGCAGAACATGCAAGCCTAGCTTCCAGAAGTGTTGTAGAACTTTCAAGGAAATATTGTGTTGATGATGGTGGTTCATGCCACTTAGGTTTTTTCTATTGGCAGGCAAAATTGGAACATGAAATTTAAGGATGCTACATTTGCTGCCCATGCAGCGGCTGAGTTTGCAGAACATGCAAGCCTAGTTGCCAGAGCTGTTGTAGGACTTTTAAGGCAATATTGTGTTGATGATGGTGGTTCATGCCACTTAGGTTTCAAGGATGAAAGGTTGGAATATGGGCAATCATTTTCTGGAGATGGTAATTTGTCTATTGGCAGGCAGAATTGGAACATGAAATTTAAGGATGCTACCTCTGCTGCTCAAGCAGGGGCTGAGTGTTCAGAACATGCAAACCTAGCTGCTAGAGTTGTTGTAGGACTTTCTAGGCAATATTGTGTTGATGATGGTGGTTCATGCCACTTGGGTTTCTAGGATGAAAGGTTGGAACATGGGCAATCATTTCCTGCAGATAGTATTGGTAATTTTTCTGTTGGTAGGCAGAATTGGAACATGAAATTTAAGGATGCTACATCAGCTGCTCAAGCAGCGGCTGTGTTTGCAGAACATGCAAGCCTAGCTTCCAGAAGTGTTGTAGAACTTTCAAGGAAATATTGTGTTGATGATGGTTGTTCATGCCACTTAGGTTTTTTCTATTGGCAGGCAAAATTGGAACATGAAATTTAAGGATGCTTCATTTGCTGCCCATGCAGCGGCTGAGTTTGCAGAACATGCAAGCCTAGCTGCCAGAGCTGTTGTAGGACTTTTAAGGCAATATTGTGTTGATGATGGTGGTTCATGCCACTTAGGTTTCAAGGTTGAAAGGTTGGAATATGGGCAATCATTTTCTGGAGATGGTAATTTGTCTATTGGCAGGCAGAATTGGAACATGAAATTTAAGGATGCTACCCCTGCTGCTCAAGCAGGGGCTGAGTGTTCAGAACATGCAAACCTAGCTGCTAGAGTTGTTGTAGGACTTTCTAGGCAATTTCGTTTTGATGATGGTGGTTCATGCCACTTAGGTTTCTAGGATGAACGGTTGGAACATGGGCAATCATTTCCTGCAGATAGTATTGGTAATTTTTCTGTTGGTAGGCAGAATTGGAACATGAAATTTAAGGATGCTACATCAGCTGCTCAAGCAGCGGCTGAGTTTGCAGAACATGCAAGCCTAGCTTCCAGAAGTGTTGTAGAACTTTCAAGGAAATATTGTGTTGATGATAGTGGTTCATGCCACTTAGGTTTCAAGGATGAAAGGTTGGAACATGGGCAATCATTTCCTGGAGATAGTAATGGTAATTTTTCTGTTGGCAGGCAGAATTGGAACATGAAATTTAAGGATGCTACATCTGCTTCTCAAGCAGCGGCTGAGTTTGCAGAACATGCAAGCCTAGCTGCCAGAAGTGTTGTAGAACTTTCAAGGAAATATTGTGTTGATGATGGTGGTTCATGCCACTTAGGTTTTTTCTATTGGCAGGCAAAATTGGAACATGAAATTTAAGGATGCTACATTTGCTGCCCATGCAACGGCTGAGTTTGCAGAACATGCAAGCCTAGCTGCCAGAGCTGTTGTAGGACTTTTAAGACAATATTGTGTTGATGATGGTGGTTCATGCCACTTAGGTTTCAAGGATGAAAGGTTAGAATATGGGCAATCATTTTCTGGAGATGGTAATTTGTCTATTGGCAGGCAGAATTAGAACATGAAATTTAAGGATGCTACCTCTGCTGCTCAAGCAGGGGCTGAGTTTTCAAAACATGCAAACCTAGTTGCTAGAGCTGTTGTAGGACTTTCTAGGCAATATTGTGTTGATGATGGTGGTTCATGCCACTTAGGTTTCTAGGATGAAAGGTTGGAACATGGGCAATCATTTCCTGGAGATAGTAATGGTAATTTTTGGCAGGCAGAATTGGAACATGAAATTTAAGGATGCTACATCAGCTGCTCAAGCAGCGGCTGAGTTTGCAGAACATGCAAGCGTAGCTTCCAGAAGTGTTGTAGAACTTTCAAGGAAATATTGTGTTGATGATGGTGGTTCATGCCACTTAGGTTTCAAGGATGAAAGGTTGGAACATGGGCAATCATTTCATAGAGATAGTAATGGTAATTTTTCTGTTGGCAGGCAGAATTGGAACATGAAATTTAAGGATCCTATATCTGCTGCTCAAGCAGCGGCTGAGTTTGCAGAACATGCAAGCCTAGTTTCCAGAAGTGTTGTAGAACTTTCAAGGAAATATTGTGTTTATGATGGTGGTTCATGCCACTTAGGTTTTTTCTATTGGCAGGTAGAATTGGAACATGAAATTTAAGGATGCTACCTCTGCTGCTCAAGCAGCGGCTGAGTTTGCAGAACATGCAAGCCTAGCTACCAGAGTTGTTGTAGGACTTTCAAGGCAATATTGTGTTGATGATGGTGGTTCATGCCAATTAGGTTTCAAGGATGAAAGGTTGGAATATGGGCAATCATTTCCTGGATATGGTAATTTTTCTATTGGCATGCGGAATTGGAATATGAAATTTAAGGATGCTACCTCTGCTGCTCAAGCAGCGGCCGACTTTGCAGAACATGTAACCCTAGCTGCCAGAGCTGTTATAGAACTTTCAAGGCAATATTGTGTTGATAATTGTGGTTTAGTCCACTTAGGTTTCAAGGATGAAAGGTTGGAACATGGGCAATCATTTCCTGGTAATGGTAATTTTTCTGTTGGCAGGCAGAATTGGAACATGAAATTTAAGGATGCTACCTCTGCTGCTCAAGCAGTGGCCGACTTTGCAGAACATGAAATCCTAGCTGCCAGAGCTGTTGTAGAACTTTCAAGGCAATATTTTGTTGATAATGGTGGTTCATGCCACTTAGGTTTCAAGGATGAAAGGTTGGAACATGGGCAATCATTTCCTGGAAATGGTAATTTTCTATTGGCAGGCAGAATTGGAACATGAAATTTAAGGATGCTAGCTCTGCTACTCAAGCAGTGGCTGAGTTTGCAGAACATGTAGGCCTAGCTGCCCGAGCTATTGTAGAACTTTCAAGGCAATATTGTGTTGATAATGGTGGTTTTGTCCACTTAGATTTCAAGGATGAAAGGTTGGAACATGGGAAATCATTTCCTGGAGAAGCTAATGGTAATTTTTCTGTTGGCAGGCAGAATTGGTACATGAAATTTAAGGATGCTACATCTGCTGCCCAAGCAGCGGCTGAGTTTGCAGAACATGCAAGCCTAGCTGCCAGAGCTGTTGTAGGACGTTCAAGGCAATATTGTGTTGATGATGGTGGTTCATGCCATTTAGGTTTCAAGGATGAAAGGTTGGAATATGGGCGATCATTTCCTGGAGATGGTAATTTTTCTATTGGCAGGCAGAATTGGAACATGAAATTTAAGGATACTACCTCTGCTGCTCAAGCAGCGGCCGACTTTGCAGAACATGCAACCCTAGCTGCCAGAGCTGTTGTAGAACTTTCAAGGCAATATTGTGTTGATGATGGTGGTTCATTCCACTTAGGTTTCAAGGATGAAAGTTTGGAACATGGGCAATCATTTCCTGGAGAATGTAATGGTAATTTTTCTGTTGGCAGGCAGAATTGGAACATGAAGTTTAAGGATGCTACCTCTGCTGCTCAAGCAGGGGCTGAGTTTGCAGAATATGCAAGCCTAGCTACCAGAGCTATTGTAGAACTTTCAAGGCAATATTGTGTTGATGATGGTGGTTCATGCCAATTAGGTTTCAAGGATGAAAGGTTGGAACATGGGCAATCATTTCCTGGAGATGGTAATTTGTCTATCGGCAGGCAGAATTGGAACATTAAATATAAGGATGCTACCTCTGCTGCATAAGCAGGGGCTGAGTTTGTAGAACATGCAAGCCTAGTTGCCAGAGCTGTTGTAGGACTTTCTAGGCAATATTGTGTTGATAATGGTTGTTCATGCCACTTGGGTTTCTAGGATGAAAGGTTGGAACATGGGCAATTATTTCCTGAGATGTTCATTTTTCTGTTGGCAGGCAAAATTGGAACATGAAATTTAAGGATGCTACCTCTGCTGATCAAGCAGCGGCTGAGTTTGCAGAACATGTAAGCCTAGCTGCCAGAGCTGTTGTAGAACTTTCAAGGCAATATTGTGTTGATGATGGTTGTTCATTCCACTTAGGTTTCAAGGATGAAAGGTTGGAACATGGGCAATCATTTCCTGGAGATGGTAATTTTTCTGTTGGTAGGTAGAATTGGAACATGAAATTTAAGGATGCTACCTCTGCTGCTCAAGCAGTGACTAAATTTGCAGAACATGCAAGCCTAGCTGCCAGAGCTATTGTAGGACTTTCAAGGAAATATTGTGTTGATGATGGTGGTTCATTCCACTTAGGTTTCAAAGATGAAAGGTTTGAACATGGGCAATCATTTCTGGAGATGGTAATGGTAATTTTTCGGTTGGCAGGCAGAATTGGAATGTTACAACCCAAATTCGCATACCATAGATCACGCCATAAGTTAGTCGACATAAATCCAAGAAGAGATTATCTTTGAGATGATAAGAAGTTAATCCTATTGGTCTTAAACGATACAAGGGTGTATAAGAGTGGTTAACAAATATTAGAAGTTAAACGAATCAAGGATGTTGTAACCCATATTTTCGGGTAACACTAGAGGTGATTAATTGTCCCAAGAGGTCTTGTTTTAATGTATTTGAATCATATAACATCCGCATCATAAGTCTTGAAGTCAAGCGAGTTATGAAACAAAAGTCGATAAAAGTTGTCGCAACTTAGGTTTATAATTTTACTTAAACTTTAGGTCAAATGTTACTGCATTTTGCTCCCAATGTTCTTGGAACTATAGGGTGATCTACCTATCAAATTGAAGATCTATGAGTCTAGTTTCCAATTCATTAAACCGTTCATCGATACGATCTCGGAATAGAGAGATATTCGCGTTTTCGCGAGAGTGCGCCAAGCTACTCTCTATGGGGCCCACAAAGGCGGTTTAAGACATATGGACATATATAAGATACCTCAACCCCGTTTTAAGTCATTATTTTTCAGTATATTCAGATCTTATATCCCTAAAATCAGTCTCTCAAGGTTCTCTCATGATCCAAGAACCAAACAAAGGGCAAACAACACAAATCAAATGTCAGGAATCCCGTGGCGCTAGTAAGTTTCTTGTTCTTCTTGTTGTTGCTGATTTTTGTGTTGTTCCAGCTCGTGTGGGAGGTTGTTTTAAGTGTTTTATGTCCTGTAAATACACCTTCAAGTTTTTAATATCAACCCTAGATGATTTCAAGTCTTCTAAAGTAATTCTAGTGCCGAAAAACCCGAATTAATTGCTAGTTTCGCTTCCTTGTTCTTGTGGCAGAATTGAAAGGATATTTCGTGGAAAATTAAGGTCAATTTGGAATTGTTCTTTCTGTTTAAAGGTAAGGAACCTCTTACTCTATATATATTTGAGATTATCCAAGTTGTGGCTAAGTCGTTGATGCTAGAACTTGTGAAATATATATCGAAAGGCTTGGTAGTAATGTTGTTAGTTGGTGGACTGTTTTGGAGGCTCAATATGATTATTAATGATGTTGTTTGGGCTGTTTGGTGATTGTATTGACTTGTGGGAAGTCATATAAATAGGGGAGGTGCTGTCCGTTTCATGGTAAAATAGGTAGCGGTCGATACATAATAGTTACGACGCTTAAACGATAATGATAGTGTCATTTCTCTTATTGTAGACTAAGGAGTCGTGACATTTGCATAGCTTGAGGTTGGGCAGTATATACAAGGTATGTGAGGCTATCCCCTTCATTCTTTTGCACGACTCTGATTGTACATAATGTAATGAACGAGCTCCCAAAGATACTCTACTCTTAGAAGCTAGCAGTACTTACATTGCTGCCCTTCTTATGAAACGATTGATATTGATGTTACTTCTCTTATTCCTATATTGTCATTGTTGTTGGTAGTTCCTGATTCTTATAAGATTCTTGATGAAGATTTAATCCTAATAACGTGTACGAAGGATACCGACCTTACGTCACTCCGAAAGGTTCAAAATGTGATTCCAATGAGTCCAGCATGCATCATATATATGTATCTATTTTACTCTACCGAGCCGCGCTATAGTCGGCCGGGTATGGCACCTATTGTGCAACCACTGATCAGTTGGGTTTTACCGAGCTCCACGTGGCCGGGTACGATTCTACCGAGCCCTATGATGGCCGGGTACGTTTTACCGAGCCTATTATGGCCGGGTACGATATGATGATGGTGATGCCCACAAAGGTGTATGTTTTAAAAGTTTATGTATATATATATATGTGTATGTATCATGTATTTCATGTCAGTAGCCCTCAGAGGTACCCAGATGTCACAGGTTGTATATTCCCTATCACTGTTTACATTATTGTTCTTACTTATGCTTTCCTGCCTTACATACTCAGTACTTTATTCGTACTGACATCCTTTTTATTTGTGGACGCTGCATGTCGTGCTGCAGGTCCTGATAGACAGGTAGACGTAGCTCCCCCACCACAGTAGGCTGTCCAGTTCAGCGGTTATTGGCGAGATCCCTTCTCCGGACTTGCCATGGTCTTGGTATGCATTTTTGTTATAGACATTATGGGTATATCGGGGCCCTGTTCCGGCAATGTTGTAGCACTTATGTTCCTTTAGAGGCTCATAGACAGGTCTCGACTTATGTATGGTTTAGAATGCCTTGTCGGCTGATTTTTGTTGTATAGTCTTTCATGGCATCATGGTAGCTCGTACCTTATATATAGTTTCTTGACAGTCTTGTCGTCCCATGTTATGTATGTTCATGACATTATCTTTCATTGTTGGATGTTCATAATCCATGTCTAATATTTATATTGATCTTGTTGGCCCTTAAAGATAATAAGAAAGGTTAGATAAAATGTACGTTGGTGCTCGGCAAGTATGGCTCGGGTGCTAGTCATGACCCTCCAGTTGGGTCGTGACAAACTTGGTATCAGAGCAAGTCTTTCCTAGGGGTTGTCTATGAGCCGTGTCTAGTAGAGTTTTGATCATGGATGTGTAGCGCGCCACATTTATAATCAGCAGGCTACGTGACATCTAGGGTTGTTACTTTCTTCCTGAATCTAGATCGTGCGTAGAGTTGAGTCGTAAGTGTTCATATCTAATATTCACCTTGTTTTCTTTTAGCGATGCCTTCGACTAGGAAGAAAGAGATTAGTAAACGGCTTGATACAACTGTGGGAGAGGGTAACATTCAGGTGCCTCCAGCCAGAGCAGGCCAAAGTGAGCCTCAGAGTGAGATGCCGTCTCATACCTCTCTGTCTCCTCCAGAGGATATTAGGAGGCACCCAGTACATCCAGTTCCTCCGTCTGGCACTACAGACCACGATATGCGCAGTGCGGTGCAGTTGTTGAGTAGATTAGTAGCTGCTCAGGCTCAGAGGTAGAATACTGGTGCTGCTGATAAACCGGTTAGTGCGAGAGTTCGTGATTTTATTAATCTAGACCCTCCAGTGTTTACCGGATCAAACCCCAAGGAGGACCCGCAAACATTTATTGATCAGGTTCATTGTACATTGCGGGTTATGCATGCTAGTGATACAGAGGCAGTAGAGTTGGCTTCTTATCGGTTACGGGATTTAGGGATTTTATGGTATGATAGTTGGGAGAGATCTAGGGGTCCGAACGCTCCTCCAGCCGTGTGGAAGGAATTTTCTGAGGCCTTTCTTCGTCACTACTTGCCAGCTGAGATACGACGAGCTAGAGCTAATAAGTTCTTGAACCTTCGACAAGGTAATATGAGTATACGAGAGTATAGTATACAGTTTGATTCTTTAGCAAGGTATACTCCCCATATCGTGGCCGAGATGAGTGATAGGGTGCACCTGTTCGTGAACGGGTTGGGACCACATCTGATAAATGAGTGCACAACAGCCTCCTTGGTAGAGGGCATGGATATTTCCCGTATTCAGGCTTATGCCCAGACCCTTCAGGATCATAAGTTATATGCTAAGTTCTCTAAATGTGAATTCTTGCTAAACTAAGTAGCATTCCTTGGCCATGTGATATCTGATGAGGGTATTAGTGTCGACACTCAGAAGATCGATGCAGTGAAGAATTGGCCGAGACCTACAACACCGTCAGAAGTCCGCAGCTTCCTGGGGCTAGCAGGATATTATAGGTGGTTTGTAGAAGGGTTTTCCTCTATATCAGCACCATTGACTAAGTTAACACAGAAAGCTACCAAGTTCCAGTGGTCTGATGCTTGTAAACATAGTTTTCAGGAGCTAAAGAATCGATTGACATCCGCGCCAGTGCTCACTCTCCCAGAAGGAACAGAAGGTTATGTGGTATATTGTGATGCCTCAGGTATAGGTTTGGGGTGCGTATTGATGCAACGTGGGAAGGTGATTGCTCATGCATCAAGACAATTGAAGAAGCATGAAAAGAATTACCCGACTCATGATTTGGAATTGGCTGCAGTAATATATGCTTTGAAGATATGGCGGCACTACTTATACGGCGTCCATGTTGACATCTACACAGATCACAAGAGTTTACAATACATCTTCAAGCAGAAGGAGTTGAATTTGAGGCAGCGTAGGTGGCTTGAATTACTGAAAAACTACGACGTCGAGATATTGTACCATCCTGGTAAAGCCAATGTTGTGGCAGACGCTCTCAGCCGTAAGTCAATGGGAAGCTTAATACATATTAAGGCAGGTAGACAAGGGTTGACCAAAGAGCTTCACCAGCTGGCCAATATGAGAATCAGATTGTTGGACTCTAATGACGGAGGTGTTACTGTACAGAATACAGCATAATCATCTTTGGTAGCCGAGGTAAAAGCACGGCAATATGAAGATCCTACCTTAGTAAGATTGAGAGAGGGAATTCAGCAGTGTAAGATTATAGCTTTCAAGATCGGAGGAGATGGGACACTAAGATACCAGGGCCGATTATGTGTACCTAGTGTGGCAGGGTTGCGAGAGAAGATTATGATTGAGATTCACCAGTCCCGATATTCTATCCATCCTGGCTCGACAAAGATGTATCATGACGTTAAGGAGCAGTATTGGTGGGATAACATGAAGAAGTCTATTGTAGAATTTGTAGCCCAGTGTCCTAATTGTCAACAACTAAAGATCGAGCATCAGAAACCTAGTGGATTAATTCAGAATATAGAGATTCCGACCTGGAAATGGGAGGTGATTAATATGGACTTCATTATTGGATTACCTCGCTCTTATCATAAGTTTGACTCCATCTAGGTGATAGTTGATCGACTTACAAAATCTGCCCATTTTCTACCAGTTAAGACAACTTACACGGCTGAAGATTATGCGAAGTTATATATCAAGGAGATTGTTAGGCTTCATGGTGTGCCGGTATCTATTATATCAGACCGAGGAGCTCAATTTACGGCTAACTTTTGGAGGTCTTTTCAGAAGGGTTTAGGTACACAAGTAAATCTCAGCACTGCATTCCATCCACAGACTGACGGACAGGCTGAACGTACCATCCAGACGCTTGAAGATATGCTACGAGCATGTGTTCTAGATTTCAAGGGGAATTGGGATGACTATCTGGCACTTATAGAATTTGCCTACAATAATAGCTACCATTCCAGTATTAAAATGGCCCCGTATGAGGCACTGTATGGGAGGAGATGTAGATCACCAGTTGGATAGTTCGAAGTCAGTGAGACAGAATTATATGGGCCAGATTTGATTCACCAAGCCATTAAGAAGGTGAAAGTGATACAAGAGCGACTGAGGATGGCACAAAGCAGGCAAAAGTCTTATTCCGATGTCCGGCGTCGTGATCTGGAATTTGAGGTTGGTGATTGGGTTTTCCTGAAGATCTCGCCGATGAAGGGTGTTATGCGTTTTGGGAAGAAGGGTAAGTTGAGTCCGCGGTATATTGGGCCGTACAAAATTCTTCGACGAATTGGATAGGTTGCTTACGAGTTAGAATTGCCATCTGAATTGGAATTTGTCCACCCGATATTCCATGTATCTATGTTGAGAAAATGTATTGGAGACCCTTCTCAGGTGGTCCCTATCAAAGATGTACAAGTTACAAAGGATCTATCATATGATGAAGTGCCAGTGGCTATATTAGATCGACAAGTCCGCAAGCTGAGAACAAAGGATGTAGCTTCCGTGAAAGTATTATGGAGGAACAAGAATATAGAAGAAATGACATGGGAAGCAGAAGAGGAGATGAAGTCTAAATACCCTTACCTATTCCAGAGTGAAGATAACGAGGATGCCGGGGGAAAGAAGGACGCATTATAAGGTGAAACGGCTCTATGAGGTAAGCAATAGCTTGTGAATACTCTTTTTTAATACAAAATGGTGATATGCAGATAATGTACATATCCATAATGCTTTGTATAGTCTTGTAAGGCCATAGGTTGGGTTTAACTGCTTGCAAGTTTGGCTAGTGTCTATTTTATGGGGGAAACTCAGCCGGAAATCTCCGTCGGAATCCACGATGAGTTAGACACCCCATAAACCCTTACATTCGAGGATGAATGTTCCTAAGGGGGAGAGGGTGTTACAACCCAAATTCGCATACCATAGATCACGCCGTAAGTTAGTCGACATAAATCCAAGAAGAGATTATCTTTGAGATGATAAGAAGTTAATCCTATTGGTCTTAAACGATACAAGGGTGTATAAGAGTGGTTAACAAATATTAGAAGTTAAACGAATCAAGGATGTTGTAACCCATATTTTCGGGTAACACTAGAGGTGATTAATTGTCCCAAGAGGTCTTGTTTTAATGTATTTGAATCATATAATATCCGCATCATAAGTCTTGAAGTCAAGCGAGTTATGAAACAAAATTCGATAAAAGTTGTCGCAACTTAGGTTTATAATTTTACTTAAACTTTAGGTCAAATGTTACAGCATTTTTCTCCCAATGTGCTTGGAATTATGGGGTGATCTACCTATCAAATTGAAGATCTATTAGTCTAGTTTCCAACGCATTAAATCGTTCATCGATACGATCTCGGAATAGAGAGATATTCGCGTTTTCGCGAGAGTGCGCCAAGCTACTCTCGATGGGGCCCACAAAGGCGGTTTAAGACATATGGACATATATAAGATACCTCAACCCCGTTTTAAGTCATTATTTTTCAGTATATTCAGACCTTATAACCCTAAAATCAGTCTCTCAAGGTTCTCTCATGATCCAAGAACCAAACAAAGGGCAAACAACCCAAATCAAATGTCAGGAATCCCGTGGCGCTAGTAAGTTTCTTGTTCTTCTTGTTGTTGCTGATTTTTGTGTTGTTCCAGCTCGTGTGGGAGGTTGTTTTAAGTGTTTTATGTCCTGTAAATACACCTTCAAGTTTTTAATATCAACCCTAGGTGATTTCAAGTCTTCTAAAGTAATTCTAGTGCCGAAAAACCCGAATTAATTGCTAGTTTCGCTTCCTTGTTCTTGTGGCTGAATTGAAAGGATATTTCGTGGAAAATTAAGGTCAATTTGGAATTGTTCTTTCTGTTTAAAGGTAAGGAACCTCTTACTCTATATATATTTGAGATTATCCAAGTTGTGGCTAAGTCGTTGATGCTAGAACTTGTGAAATATATATCGAAAGGCTTGGTAGTAATGTTGTTAGTTGGTGGACTGTTTTGGAGGCTCAATGTGATTATTAATGATGTTGTTTGGGATGTTTGGTGATTGTATTGACTTGTGGGAAGTCATATAAATAGGGGAGGTGCTGTCCGTTTCATCGTAAAATAGGTTGCGGTCGATACATAATAGTTACGACGCTTAAACGATAATGATAGTGTCATTTCTCTTATTGTAGACTAAGGAGTCGTGACATTTGCATAGCTTGAGGTTGGGCAGTATATACAAGGTATGTGAGGCTATCCCCTTCATTCTTTTGCACGACTCTGATTGTACATAATGTAATGAACGAGCTCCCAAAGATACTCTACTCTTAGAAACTAGCAGTACTTACATTGCTGCCCTTCTTATGAAACGATTGATATTGATGTTACTTCTCTTATTCCTATATTATCAATGTTGTTGGTAGTTCCTGATTCTTATAAGATTCTTGATGAAGATTTAATCCTAATAACGTGTACGAAGGATACCGACCTTACGTCACTTCGAAAGGTTCAAAATGTGATTCCAATGAGTCCAGCATGCATCATATATATGTATCTATTTTACTCTACCGAGCCGTGCTATAGTCGGCCGGGTATGGCACCTATTGTGCAACCACTGATCAGTTGGGTTTTACCGAGCTCCACATGGCCGGGTACGATTCTACCGAGCCCTATGATGGCCGGGTACGTTTTACCGAGCCTATTATGGCCGGGTACGAGATGATGATGGTGATGCCCACAAAGGTGTATGTTTTAAAAGTTTATGTATATATATATGTATGTATCATGTATTTCATGTCAGTAGCCCTCAGAGGTACCCAGATGTCACAGGTTGTATATTCCCTATCACTGTTTACATTATTGTTCTTACTTATGCTTTCCTGCCTTACATACTCAGTACTTTATTCGTACTGACGTCCTTTTTATTTGTGGACGCTGCATGTCGTGCTGCAGGTCCTGATAGATAGGTAGACGTAGCTCCCCCACCACAGTAGGCTGTCCAGTTCAGCGGTTATTGGCGAGATCCCTTCTCCGGACTTGCCATGGTCTTGGTATGCATTTTTGTTATAGACATTATGGGTATGTCGGGGCCCTGTTCTGGCAATGTTGTAGCACTTATGTTCCTTTAGAGGCTCATAGACAGGTCTCGACTTATGTATGGTTTAGAATGCCTTGTCGGCTGATTTTTGTTGTATAGTCTTTCATGGCATCATGGTAGCTCGTACCTTATATATAGTTTCTTGACAGTCTTGTCGTCCCATGTTATGTATGTTCATGACATTATCTTTCATTGTTGGATGTTCATGATCCATGTCTACTATTTATATTGATCTTGTTGGCCCTTAAAGATAATAAGAAAGGTTAGATAAAATGTACGTTGGTGCTCGGCAGGTATGGCCCGGGTGCTAGTCATGACCCTCCAGTTGGGTCGTCACATGGAACATGAAATTTAAGGATGCTACCTCTGCTGCTCAAGTAGGGGCTGAGTTTGTAGAACATGCAAGCCTAGCTGCCAGAACTATTGTAGGACTTTCTAGGCAATATTGTGTTGATGATGGTGGTTCATTCCACTTAGGTTTCAAGGATGAAAGGTTGGAACATGGACAATCATTTCCTGGAGATAGTAATGGCAATTTTTCTGCTGGCAGGCAGAATTGGAACATGAAATTTAAGGATGCTACCTCTGCTGCTCAAGCAGGGGCTGAGTTTGCAGAACATGCAAGCCTAGCTTGCAGAACTATTGTAGGACTTTCTAGGCAATATTGTGTTGATGATGGTGGTTCATGCCACTTGGGTTTCAAGGATGAAAGGTTGGAACATGGGCAATCATTTCCTGGAGATGGTAATGGTAATTTTTCTGTTGGCAGGCAGAATTAGAACATGAAATTTAAGGATACTACACCTGCTGCTCAAGCAGCGGCTGAGTTTGCAGAACATGTAAGCCTACCTGCCAGAGCTGTTATAGAACTTTCAAGGCAATATTGTGTTGATGATGATGGTTCATTCCAGCTTAGGTTTCAAGGTTAAAAGGTTGGAACATGGGCAATCATTTCCTAGAGATGGTAATGGTAATTTTTCTGTTGGTAGGCAGAATTGGAACATGAAATTTAAGGATGCTACCTCTGCTGCTCAAGTAGCGGCTGAGTTTGCAGAACATGCAAGCCTAGCTGCCAGAACTGTTGTAGGACTTTCTAGGCAATATTGTGTTGATGATGGTGGTTCATGCCACTTGGGTTTCAAGGATGAAAGGTTGGAACATGGGCAATCATTTCCTGGAGATGGTAATGGTAATTTTTCTGGTGGCACGCAGAATTAGAACATGAAATTTAAGGATGCTACATCTGCTGCTCAAGCAGCGGCTGAGTTTCCAGAACATGTAAGCCTAGCTGCCAGAGCTGTTGTAAAACATTCAAGGCAATATTTTGTTGATGATGATGGTGCATTCCACTTAGGTTTCAAGGATAAAAGGTTGGAACATGGGAAATCATTTCCTAGAGATGGTAATGGTAATTTTTCTGTTGGTAGGCAGAATTGAAACATGAAATTTAAAGATGCTACCTCTGCTGCTCAAGTAGCGGCTGAGTTTACAAAACATGCAAGCCTAGCTGCCAAAGCTGTTGTAGGACTTTTAAGGCAATATTGTGTTGATGATGGTGGTTCATGCCAATTAGGTTTCAAGGATGAAAGGTTGGAATATGGGCAATCATTTCCTGGAGATGGTAATTTTTCAGTTGGCATTCAGAATTGGAACATGAAATTAAAGGATGCTACCTCTGCTGCTCAAGCAACGGCCGACTTTGCAAAACATGCAACCCTAGCTGCCAGAGCTTTTGCAAAACTTTCAAGGCAATATTGTGTTGATGATGGTGGTTCATTCCACTTAGGTTTCAAGTATGAAAGGTTGGAACATGGGCAATCATTTCCTGGAGATGGAAATGGTAATTTTTCTGTTGGCAGGCAGAATTGGAACATGAAATTTAAGGATGCTACCTCTGCTGCTCAAGCACGGGCTGAGTTTGCAGAATATGCAAGCCTAGCTGCTAGAGTTATTGTAGAACTTTCAAGGCAATATTGTGTTGATGATGGTGGTTTATGCCAATTAGGTTTCAAGGATGAAAGGTTGGAATATGGGCAATCATTTCCTGGAGATGGTAATTTTTATGTTGGTAGGTAGAATTGGAACATGAAATTTAAGGATGCTACCTCTGCTGCTCAAGCAGCGACTAAGTTTGCAGAACATGCAAGCCTAACTGCCAGAGCTGTTGTAGGACTTTCAAGGCAATATTGTGTTGATGATGGTAGTTCATTCCACTTAGGTTTCAAGGATGAAAGGTTTGAACATGGGCAATCATTTCCTAGAGATGGTAATGGTAATTTTTCTGTTGGCAGGCAGAATTGGAACATGAAATTTAAGGATGCTACCTCTGCTGCTCAAGTAGGGGCTGAGTTTGCAGAACATGCCAGCCTAGCTGCCAGAACTGTTGTAGGACTTTCTAGGCAATATTGTGTTGATGATGGTGGTTCATTCCACTTAGGTTTCAAGGATGAAAGGTTGGAACATGGGCAATCATTTCCTGGAGATAGTAATGGCAATTTTTCTGCTGGCAGGCAGAATTGGAACATGAAATTTAAGGATGCTACCTCTGCTGCTCAAGCAGGGGCTGAGTTTGCAGAACATGCAAGCCTAGCTGCCAAAACTGTTGTAGGACTTTCTAGGCAATATTGTGTTGATGATGGTGGTTCATGCCACTTGGGTTTCAAGGATGAAAGGTTGGAACATGGGCAATCATTTTCTGGAGATGGTAATGGTAATTTTTCTGTTGGCAGGCAGAATTAGAACATGAAATTTAAGGATGCTACATCTACTGCTCAAGCAGCGGCTGAGTTTGCAGAACATGTAAGCCTAGCTGCCAGAGCTGTTGTAGAACTTTCAAGGCAATATTTTGTTGATGATGATGGTTCATTCCACTTAGGTTTCAAGGATAAAAGGTTGGAACATGGTCAATCATTTCCTAGAGATGGTAATGGTAATTTTTCTGTTGGTAGGCAGAATTGGAACATGAAATTTAAGGATTCTACCTCTGCTGCTCAAGCAGCGGCTGAGTTTGCAGAACATGCAAGCCTAGCTGCCAGAGCTGTTGTAGGACTTTTAAGGCAATATTGTGTTGATGATGGTGGTTCATGCCAATTAGGTTTCAAGGATGAAAGGTTGGAATATGGGCAATCATTTCCTGGAGATGGTAATTTTTTTTCTGTTGGCAAGCAGAATTGGAACATGAAATTTAAGGATGCTACCTCTGCTGCTCAAGCAGCGGCTGAGTTTACAGAACATGCAAGCCTAGCTGCCAGAGCTGTTGTAGAACTTTCAAGGCAATATTGTGTTGATGATGGTGGTTCATTCCACTTAGGTTTCAAGGATGAAAGGTTGGAACATGGGCAATCATTTCCTGGAGATGGTAATTTTTATTGTTTTGTTGGCAGGCAGAATTGGAACATGAAACTTAAGGATGCTACCTCTGCTGCTCAAGCATGGGCTGAGTTTGCAAAATATGCAAGCCTGGCTGCAAGAGCTATTGTAGAACTTTCAAGGCAATATTGTGTTGATGATGGTGGTTCATGCCAATTAGGTTTCTAGGATGAAAGGTTGGAATATGGGCAATCATTTCCTGGAGATGGTAATTTTTCTGTTGGCATGCAGTATTGGAACATGAAATTTAAGGATGCTACCTCTGCTGCTCAAGCAGCGGCCGACTTTGCAGAACATGCAACCTTAGCTGCCAGAGCTGTTGTAAAACTTTCAAGGCAATATTATGTTGATGATGGTGGTTCATGCCACTTGGGTTTCTAGGATGAAAGGTTGGAACATGGGCAATCATTTCCTGGACATGGTAATGGTAATTATTTTGTTGGCAGGCAGAATTGGAACATGAAACTTAAGGATGCTACCTCTGCTGCTCAAGCATGGGCTGAGTTTGCAAAATATGCAAGCCTAGCTGCAAGAGCTATTGTAGAACTTTCAAGGCAATATTGTGTTGATGATGGTGGTTCATGCCAATTAGGTTTCTAGGATTAAAGGTTGGAACATGGGCAATCATTTCCTGGAGATGGTAATGTTCATTATTCTGTTGGCAGGCAGAATTGGAACATGAAATTTAAGGATGCTACCTCTGCTGATCAAGCAGCGGCTGAGTTTGCAGAACATGTAAGCCTAGCTGCCAGAGCTGTTGTAGAACTTTCAAGGCAATATTGTGTTGATGATGGTGGTTCATTCCACTTAGGTTTCAAGGATGAAAGGTTGGAACATGGGCAATCATTTCCTGGAGATAGTAATGGCAATTTTTCTGCTGGCAGGCAGAATTGGAACATGAAATTTAAGGATGCTACCTCTGCTGCTCAAGCAGGGGCTGAGTTTGCAGAACATGCAAGCCTAGCTGCCAAAACTATTGTAGGACTTTCTAGGCAATATTGTGTTGATGATGGTGGTTCATGCCACTTGGGTTTCAAGGATGAA